>NC_136483.1:86475216-86480216 GCF_053919585.1 Euprymna scolopes
CTCTCAACATTCGGTTACGAATCAGTGCCGTAAATATTTCTCCTAGAGTGTGTATTAAATCCACACCCTCCCGTCGCAAGGTGCTCGAACCATCAGCTTGTTTACAAATAAATTAATAATGGGCAGATTATCATGTGATTATGTGAACCTCAAATATAAACAAATGTTTACGATAACGCAAAAATATATAAGGAAATAAATAACACAATATATATCAAAATCGAAACATTTGTTGAATAAAAAAAACGTATAAAAATATAATTTTAATGCATTAATATAATTTCTTTTCATGGATTATTTAATGTATCAAAATATAATTTTAATGTATTAATATAATTTCTTTTCATGGGTAATTTAATGTATCAAAATATAATTTTAATGTATTAATATAATTTCTTTTCATGAGTGATTTAATGTATCAAAATATAATTTTAATGTATTAATATAATTTCTTTTCATGAGTGATTTAATGTATCAAAATATAATTTTAATGCATTAATATAATTTCTTTTCATGAGTGATTTAATGTATCAAAATATAATTTTAATGCATTAATATAATTTCTTTTCATGAGTGATTTTATGTATCAAAATATAATTTTAATGTATTAATACAATTTCTTTTCATGAGTGATTTAATGTATCAAAATATAATTTTAATGCATTAATATAATTTCTTTTCATGAGTGATTTAATGTATCAAAATATAATTTTAATGTATTAATATAATTTCTTTTCATGGGTGATTTAATGTATCAAAATATAATTTTAATGTATTAATATAATTTCTTTTCATGGGTGATTTAATGTATCAAAATATAATTTTAATGCATTAATATAATTTCTTTTCATGAGTGATTTAATGTATCAAAATATAATTTTAATGCATTAATATAATTTCTTTTCATGAGTGATTTAATGTATCAAAATATAATTTTAATGCATTAATAAAATTTCTTTTCATGAGTGATTTAATGTATCAAAATATAATTTTAATGTATTAATATAATTTCTTTTCAGGAGTGATTTAATGTATCAAAATATAATTTTAATGTATTAATATAATTTCTTTTCATGGGTGATTTAATGTATCAAAATATAATTTTAATGTATTAATATAATTTCTTTTCATGGGTGATTTAATGTATCAAAATATAATTTTAATGTATTAATATAATTTCTTTTCATGAGTGATTTAATGTATCAAAATATAATTTTAATGTATTAATATAATTTCTTTTCATGAGTGATTTAATGTATCAAAATATAATTTTAATGCATTAATATAATTTCTTTTCATGAGTGATTTAATGTATCAAAATATAATTTTAATGCATTAATATAATTTCTTTTCATGAGTGATTTAATGTATCAAAATATAATTTTAATGCATTAATATAATTTCTTTTCATGAGTGATTTAATGTATCAAAATATAATTTTAATGCATTAATATAATTTCTTTTCATGAGTGATTTAATGTATCAAAATATAATTTCAGTTTGTAGCAAAATAGAATTTTAAAAACATGAAACGTTTATAGAAGTTTAAGAATAATCTTTTTTATAGAAAGATTTTTTTTTACAGAAAGATTGCATAAACATATATCAAAATATAATTTTTGTTTGTCAATGCAGAATATAGATGTTCTATTTATAGAATATTTTTAATAATATTGTTTTTTTTTTGTTTTTTTTTCTCTTTTCTTTTTTATTTCAATGAGTGATTTTCATTGAAACCTTTTTTGGAATATAGTGTTTTTGCACAGTTACAAGGAATAGTTCCCTTATTTGTTAAAAAAATAAAAAAACGCTTCCAAGAGATTGTCTTTACACGAACTTTTAGAAAGGTATGAGTTATCAACCCTTGTTCAGCTGACACACGCCTTGTATTGGCGGTTCTTGAAACTAAAATACACACATTCGCCTCATGTCACTGTCATGCAGAAGTGCCATTATTTCCGTCAAATTCTTAATGTGCTTCAATAAAAATAACAGAATACTTTCAATTATCAATATTACAAGTAAAATAAAAAAAAAAAATGTGATGCAATTTCTTCCACCTTTTACAAGCAGTTTCGTGGCTCGGTAAGGCGACAAAACACGTCTATTGTTAACTAGTTTTTATCTATATTTCTTGTTCATATACGTTCAGTTATCTACTCCCATAGCGCGTCCCCCATACACCCTCTCTCTCTTCCCCTATCTCTCCTTCTCCCCCCCTCTCCAGCTGATACAAATCTATTAAGTCAGCACTCCGGCTGTTCTTCGGCAGGCTTACTGAAATCATTGTCCCACTTAGCAACTGACCTTTTGACATATGACCTTTACAAAACGGTCACCGATGTTCTATTTTTTATTGTTTGCCAGTGATAAACTATGGAAGCCACTAACGCTATAACTGCACTTTTAAAAGCAGGTTATATTTCGCGTTTTCATTTTTTGCACGGTACGAGATGCCTTAAATAAGTTTGAAAACTTTTTTCGTATGGGTACTGTTATTGGTAGTACCAATATGAAATTCTAGTCCCCTTCGAAGTAATCTCCTCCGAGTGTAACGCACTTGTACCGTTTCAATAACTTTTGGAAGGCCCCATGATAGTCATTGTGTGAGCGTGTCAATAATCTCCGTTACAGCCTTTTTCATCTCCTCAGTTGTCTCATAAAGACAGCTTCTAAGGTTTTCCTTGAGCTTAGAGAATTAACACAAGTCACAGGGAACAAGTTCTTGACTGTAGGAAGGTTGAGAAACTGTCTTGATGCCCAGCTTGGTGAAATAGTCTGTGAAAAGGATGGAGTTGTGGGCTGGTGCATTGTCCTGGTGGAAATGCAACTGACTCAATTTGAAGAGTGCTGGCCCCTTCCGACGGGATCTCTTCCTAAACTTCCTTAAAACCTCAGCATGCATGTTTCTACGGTTGAGGGAAAGCGAAAGCATGGGGGGGAATTCCACAGGCAAGCAATCGGAGGAAAGAAACTACAGGGATTCAAGAGAGAACCCCCCCCTCGCAAAAAAGGATAAAACGTTCTAATATATAACAAATAAATATTACCAAATGGCAAGATAAGTTAATCTTCTACCTACCTGGATAAGTGGTTTTTTATTTATTTATTTATTTATTTTATTTTACTGCATTTAAAAGCTTTTATTCAGTTCGAAAAACAAGTAGTGCCGAGTTGGTAAGTTAAACCGACAATCAACATGGCCGAGAAAATCATGCTGTCTTCGGAGCGTCAGTAATTGCTCAAAAGTCCAAAAATAGGCAAAATACTGATAGAAATCTACCCTATAAGTATCACAAAATTTCACTTATTTGGTGTGTTTTTCCCCCCTTTTATTGATATTTTGTTTATTTATGAACTTCTGAGCCATTATTGATGCGCCGAAAGCGATATGTCGTTGTCGGTCAAGTTGATTGTCGGTTTAAATTACCAACTCGATACTACTTACTTTTTGAACCGAATAAAAGCCTTTAAAATACGTTAAAGTACATAAACCGCATCCATATAAGTAGAAGAGTAACTTATCTTGCCTTTGGTAACAGTTATTTGGTATATATTACAATTTTTAAATCTTTTTATCTGCTTGTTGGATTCTCTAGTAAATACCCGTAACTATTTATTAGTGTAGAAAGTATTTCGCCGTCAGGGAGCTTCTGTAGTAAAGGGGTCGAATTGCGTCTCTAGTCGAGTTAGCAGAGTACTTTCAATGAGGGAGTGAAATTGCGGCAAGATTGTCGAAGCACATTTCGTGGATGCACTTGTAAAATAAGAATAGTAACTATTTCGCCAATTTTGGATATTTGTTCATTTTTGTTTAGAGTGTTCTCTTGGCCTTTTGGTCAAGATCAAAGTGTGGTATCTGTTCTTCAGATGCTGCACTTCCATTTCTTGTTCTCTTTCGGTGGAGGAGAAATCCTTCACGACTGAGACAATTTTTATTTTTGTACCTTTTCTCCACGTTAAAAAGTGACCCTGGTGTCTAACTCTGTCCCGTGGGGAGGCATAGTAAATAGGTACATTAAAAAAAACCCAAACATTTTTGAATTTTTTTAAGTGAAAATTTTTTAAAACATTTTTCAGCATCAATTTGTTTTGTGTGGTGCTTATTAAGGTGCTTTATTGCCTGATTAATTATTTGACTTATTTTTTAGCAAAATAGGATGATGGCATCTACATAACATCTGAATGAAGAAGTGATAGAGGTTTAGGTGCGCATGAGAATAGTGGGGTGGGGGGGCAAATGGTTAAAGCCTGCAAGGTGAAAAAGCGGTCAAAGGTAAAACCGCGATCACCGTTAGTCGTATTGGGAGTGTCCGACAAAGCAAGAAAGTCCCGCCAGGACGTTTATCTTTCTCTGTCTCCCATTGCGCTTTCTATATATATCCCCCCTTTCCACTCCCTTTCCTTTCTTTCTTTCTCTGACTTACAGCAATAACTTACTTAGCATTTAAAAACAATTAAAATCCACAAATCGATTCAATAAACTATAAAACAATACGTACGATATACGGTTGGGATGCCGTAAAACTCAACAGAACAATCATTTTTGCTATCCCTTATTTTAATCAATAGAACCTGTTCGTATATATATATATATATATATATATATATATATATATATATATATATATATATATATATATATATATATATGTTAAATAGCACGGAGTGTTTTTGTTTAATGAGCTTTTTTTTTGTAATTTTTCAATTTTTCGAATAGTCGTTCTTATTTCTCGGTTGAATCTGTGCAAAAAAAGTACCGTAGTCGTTTTTGTACTTTCGACTGAATTTCATCAGTCGTCTTCAGACAGTTTTTGATTATTGTTCTTTTAACATCTGAACGCTTTCATATGCTTCAGTTAAAACTTCATTTAAATTCCTTGAACTAGACCACGCACCCAGGAATAAAAGATATACTCAAAGCTGAATCCATTAAAAACAGGTTCGATAAAAACAAATGATCTAATACAATCATAAATAATAATCTGAAAAACACTTAT
>NC_136483.1:86485216-86752716 GCF_053919585.1 Euprymna scolopes
AAAATCTTTCTATTGATTCAATTTTTACGATATTTTCAGGATCAATGTGAAATTTTATGCTCTTTCCAATAAACTGAATATAATATTTTAGACAAACGTTTTTTCTTAAATTCACGACCCCCCCATTTTGAAATGTCTATTAAAAAGTAAATAATTAATTAACTCACCAAAGTTTTATATATCAAAAATTGAAGATAAAAGATCAATAAATAACATATTCAAATTTAAAACAAAAAAGTAGTGTTTTTTTTTTTTAGAAATTTACCTGTAAAGTCCGAAGTTTAAAACCTTTTTTTTTTTAAACAACGTTCTTTGTTTCTTTTTTTTTTTTTTTTTTTTAATGAAACCTTGGTCCTTGCTCCTTTAATTGAAAATAAAAACAATTACGGTTTGAATTACATTTTTTGAGTAGTTATAAGCTTGGAAAGACAGGGGGTCGAATTAATTCACGCCCCCCATTTTGAAATGTCTATTAAAAAGTAAATAATTAATTTACTCACCAAAGTTTTATATATCACAAATTGAAGATAAAAGATCAATAAATAATATATTCACATTTTAAACAAAAAAGTAATGTTTTTTTTTTAGAAATTTACCTGTAAAGTCCGAAGTTTAAAACTTTTTTTTAAATCACGTTGTTGTTTTTTGTTTTTCTTTTTAAATGAAACATTGGTCCTTGCTCCTTTAATTGAAAAAAAATTAGGGTTTGAATTACATTTTTCGAGTAGTTATAAGCTTGGAAAGACAGGGGGTCGAATTATTCAATATTTTTCACAAAGTTTCTGACACACCTATCTGTGCAGCCATCAAACAATCGTGATCTTCATCTATTTTTGCATAAAAAGTATTTCCTTTTGTTAATGATATGAGTCGCTCTACTAGTGACATTTTGAGATTTATTGGCAGTCACACAACACATCATCATAGCATCCACAACAACCTCCAATAATTCATTGTTTCACCAGGTGTAGCTTCCTTAAGAAAAGCTCGTATGCAGTGAGAATATGTTTGAAGTTGGCTATTTTCTCTCATACTCTGCATCGACCGGTTGTAGACTAACTTGCATGGGTAAGATAGCATTACCTGCCTAATTAATAAAACTTACTGTTTTAAAATCCATGTATTTCAGATCGCACCATGTGATCAAAAAAAATTTTTTTTTACTCTCCCACTTTGTCCATGTGCCTTATGCGCTTGGCTTCCTCAAGATTATGAATTTTTTCCGAAACCATTTTCTTCCGCTTTACAGAGGGTTCTTTGGACCACTAATGCTGTTAGTAGAGATCCAACCTGCCATATGTCACGGCACCGATTTTTTTTTTTTTTGTTCATGCTTAAAGCCGATTTTGCATTTTGCCTACTATTATCAATCAGTTATTACTGCTGATTTGTTATTCTTCACTAGTGAATCGCGAGAGTCACTCAGCACCTAGAAAAGCCGCGTTTTGCTTAATTTATATTCTTCAACAAGTGACGACGTTAGAAGTTTAAACCTCATTGATGAACCGTATAGTGCCACGTTTGTCAAGGAATTAGGCACCTATAAACATTTTTTCTTAAACTTGCTAATCAGGCGTTTCATTGTCTGAATTTTTGTAAGTGACAGCATATTAAATCTGCATTGGCCATAAAAACTTGGTGATTAATCCAAAGTAAATTCACTATATCTTGTTTTTGTTTAGTAGGTCACGCTTATCAATTGAGCGTAATCCATCTTTTATAATTTTGTTTAGGTCCTGCCGACGATATCAATCATTAAAAGCTAGATAATAACACAGACGAAAGCTCTTGACGCCTTTTTTTTATCGGCTGATAGTAAGGATTTTATTTACATCGACAAAGACATTCGTTTATTTGCAGGAATCTTTGATTATAGGTAAACTGCGACATTTTGATGGCTTTATTTTTATCGCAGCCTATTTGAAGATTTCCCACAATCGGGTAATCATTTGTTTCATGTGTGATCTGGATCCTATGAATAAGTTTACATTATCCATAAACGCCTGCAAAGAAAGGATCTTTTTCTTATCCGTGTTTATTTTCGGGATTACGCAATATCATCTTTATTAGCAACATAAATAGCAGTAGAGAGATAACACAACCCATTCTAATGCCCAATATACGACTTTTGCCAGTTAGTTAAATATTACTATTAGAAAATCTCATAAATGCGCAATTGAAATACGCTAATATTAGATTTATAATATTTTCCGGAACCCAAAGAAAAATGAAAACAAAAACAAACAAACAAACTCCATCACTTTTTCAAGTACTTGGCGTCTTATAAAGCCATATGTATTTGCCAAGTCTAGCCAAAATTACATGAAATTTGCCAAGTCTAGCCAAAATTACATAAAATTCGACCGATTTATTACTTTTAGCCGTTTTTCTTCGGTCCCATATCATAGTGGTATGTTCGATACAGCCTGGAAAGCTGTGAATACAGCCTTCTGTATCGAAGTATTGACATAGCTATTGTCTGACATGAAATTTGACATCTTTTTTTTAGCTATATTACCGAAAAATATCTTATCTTCTACGTTGAGTAAAAAGATTGGTCGAAATTGGTCCAGGGTTTTGGAGTTTTTCTTTCTTTTGGTATGTGGATTGTATCTGCCAATCCCCAATTCTCACACTTGCATATATACACACGTAGACATACATATACATGTATACACATACACACACGCACACACTTTTTCTTTTTTTTCCCTTGCCCTGATGTCATTTCGCACACGGTTCGGTATTTGTATATAGCCCCCATACGCGCTCTATTACATATATGTGATACTGGGTGAATATCTGACATTTGTTGTGATGCCCCATCCCCAACTTGAACAAAATGATGGGGAAAAATGAAAAAAAAAAAAAAAAAAAAAAAGAATGAAATAAAAAATGAAAAAACAATTGGCCATTAGTGTAATATGGTCTGATTTCACACTCGCCAAAGTTCTCCAATTAGGGTTTCAAAACAGCTTTTTGCTTCATGTTCTACACTATTTTCGACATGTGTGCAAAACAAACGCATTCAAATCCAAAACAGTAGCTGTAACTTTAAAAAATGAATGGTTACATGTGATGTAGCAAGATAAGGCCCGTTATCTTTTAACAATAACTTCTACAAATTACCGATTGTTATGGCTAGCCGAGCGTTCAAACGCCTCGACTTAACAGCTAATAAGAATTGAAACAACTACACAGATGATACTGCAAAGTTTGCACACAAAGATGGCGTGGAAAATGGTATTACGCGTCAAGTTCTTTATATCTCAAATATTTATTCATGGTTATTTCGTTTTACGGCATACCAACTATTTTCGGTTTATATAATGTCGTAATGTATTTTTTTTCTATTGGTATTTATCTGCTTCCCATCGAAAGTAAAATGTGACACAAGGTCGTTTTTAATATGGGGAAAACCAGCTCCACAAATCAAGGCAAAAAGGGCCCTCTGGTAGTGACCAAAAATGTATGCGCATGGATATTTGTTTAAAAAAATTTTCCTACCAAACTCCGCTGTCAGTTTTTGGCCTACAGACATGAAACTTAATATACAGGGTATTCGAACCCATGCAAAATTTTATATTTGGTTTTTAGCCGGAGAAAATCGATGCAAAAGTGATAAAACTAAAAAAAGGAAATTTACCAGTTGGGAGGTCGAACGACAGCATTCCGAATATGCATGCGTAATGTAATAGCTATTGCAAGCATGTCTTCATAACTCAGACATTAACGTCAAAGGAAAAAGTAAATCGTAAGCTAAACGTTTTGGTTTCGATTCTCGGTAGTGGTGCACGAGTCATTTATTTTTAATTTTTAAAATATTACTATATATTGAGTCCAATACAATATAATAATAAATACGAAATCTGTATCAATAAAAATATATTTAAGCGTATTTTATGATCGGGCAATACCGAGCAGCCTGCTAGTATATATATATATATATATATATATATATATATATATATATATATATATATATATATTATCTCTTGTGTCCTAAATTATCAGAGAGGTGAAAACACGATGGACATGAAAGGCAAAATTTTATTACATGAAAATAGCTTAACAAGTATTTGTTGGTACTAAACTTGAAGATGCCAATGCTGTAATCTGCAGGGAAGCAATCACACGGTAATATGGTCCATGGATTGGGGTCTCTTTGAACTCGGTCTGAGTTTATGTACATAGGAAGAAGAGGAATTGTTTTGTAGTTGCAGTAGCAAACAACACCAGCTCACAAAAGATTATTTACAGTTTGCAGGGTAAAAAGATTCCTACCGAAGTTCAAGTTCCTAGGTTTAGCGAACAGACAAACAAACTAACAGAGGTAGATACTTTTCGTATATTTGTTTTCTTTACAACTTTTAAGGACGCTCATCATTTTTTTTTTCCCCGGGCGACTCTGTATAGTCGCACGGACGGGTCAGAACCTGTTTTTGCCCGTTGGTGTGAATAAATACATGTCAAGGGCAAACACTCAACTATATTGTCACAAAATAAAAGAAAATCCCTGCACCGCCGTCACCCGCACCTGTCCGTGGCCTTGCTAAACGTATGAGGCAGTTTTCTTTTCTTTTTCTTTTACATAACACCCCGGCACTGCTATACGTATTTGCTCTTTATTACCAGAATGCATTGCCCAGGTGGCAGGTGTGGTCGGGGAGAGAGGGCACTTGTTAAGTAGTGTTAGGGTGGGGTACTTTGACTTTTGCATTTCTGCACGAAAATAACTTTCATTTCAATTGACATAACTGCTCGAACCAGACCAGACGTTGAGTTTACTTTCGTTTAATTTTTTTCTTTTTTTTTCTTTCTGACTTTCATTTTCTTCGCCTCTTTCTTATCTTCTTTTTTTCTTTCTCTCTTATTCTCTCCGCTATTTCTTCCTTTTAATCCTTCTTCATTTCTTTACTTCTTCTTTTCCATGCACACTTCCTTCTTTTCTTTCTTTTTTCTACCCATCCTTTCCTTCTTTCTTTCTTTGTTTCTTTTTTTCTCACATCCCTCTTTTCTTTTTTTCCTTCTTTCTATTTTTCTTCCATTAATCTCTCCCTCCGTCTCCATATTTATCCCTTTCATTATTCGTTCCTTTCTTTCCACTTCCCTTCCTCTATCTCTTCTTTTTATCCTTTATTTCTATTCTCCTCGTTTTTCTTTCTTTCTTCATCCCTTTTTCATATCCCTGTATCTCCCCTTCATTTCCTTGTCTATTCCTTCCATCTTTTCTTTCTTTCTCTTTTCTTTCCATCAACCCATTCTTTCTTTCTTTCTTTCTTTCTTCCATATTTAATTCCTTCCATTTACATACTTTCACTCTTTTCTTTCTGTTGGTATTTCTTTTCTTCTCTTCTGTCTCACTTTATTATTCCTTCCTTTCTTTCACTCTTCATTTCTTTATTCTTTTTTTACTGCCTTTTTTCTTTCTTCCTCAATTCTATACATCTCCACACACTTTTTCCTTTCTCTTTTCTTTTTATTAACCCTTTTTTCTTCCTTCCATGGTTCATTTTTTTCCTTTCTTGCTCTTCTTCCTTCCTTTTTTTTTTTACTCACTTTCACGTCAAACAAGACATGTTGCCACTTGAACGTAGGGGGCTATTGATTGGGACCATGCGTAACAAAGATTAAGATGTTGGTTTACGTTACATTTAAACTTCTGCATATCAGTACAATCAAGGAAGCAGGTAGCAGGAAAGGGATTCCAAAGTCTAATCGTTCTAGGGAAGAAGCTATTAGAGTAGAAAACTTTCTGACATTAAGAGATCTCAACAGTGAAGGGGTGTGATTTTGTTGCTAAGCAGGTTTGTCAGGGATGTGTATTTCGAGGGGTATAAGTGCAATTTCATCAGAGCACAGTCCATTACAGAGTTGGATGCAACATTGCGGCGATGAGACAGAAGTTGGAGACTAGTTGACAAAGTAGGACCTATTAGATTGCAGACTCTTTTTTGGATCCTATCCAAGATGGAGAGACTAGTGGTAGATGCACCAGCCCAGATGTGGCAACAATACTCCATGCATGAGCGAATGGTGGCCTCGTAGAGGTACAGGATACTCTCAGGTGTGAGTAGTTTTCTAGCGTGATAGAGGGATCACCCCTTCTTTGTAGCAGCCTGAGCAATGTCCTCGATCTAATTGTTCAAGTTCATATTTCCAGTGAATGTTAAGCCGAGAGGTTTGAAGGAAGAATTCTCAGGTAGTGAGTTATTTGTCATGGATATAGGTGGTTAGAAAGGCTTGTTGTAATTGTTAAATTTGAACGTTCCTTCCTTATTTCATTCCGTTCTTCATTTTTCCTCTTTTTCAACTGTCCTTTGTTTGCCTATTCCTTCCACTAACTTTTCAATTCTTTCCTCTTTCAGTCCTGTACTACTTTTATTCTTTCTCGGTTCCTTTCATATTTTTTCTTTTCGTTCAATCCTTTATTAATTCCTTTCTCAAATTCACCTTTCTGTTCTTTCTATCTTCATCTAGGTTTCCTTTTTTTACATAGGAATCACCACTTATCAAGGCTCAGAGACCACTCGAGGATAAGGGTTAAGAGTATACAGTAGTCAATTGAACAATATAGTAATCGTTGGTAAGGGACATTCGGTAAATTTGTTAACTTAAGTGGAATGGCTCATTAAGAACTTGTTTATGTTGGACTTGAAGTCAATCAAATTGTAGTCTGCTGGAAAGCAGAAAAACGGAAGACAGTTCCATAGGCGTGCAGTTCTAAGAAGGAAGCTTTGTTTATGGAATCTACGTTTAGGTTTAGGCACAGATAAAGAGTGGGGGGAATTATTGATGGCGTTTTCAGCTAGACGAGTGTTTCTTGTGAAAGTTTGGCGAGGGGGACCATAGATTGAAGCTCAGTCGAGCACTTGCCATGAAAATAACGATAAAGCAGAGACAAACTCGCAACATCTCTTCTGTGAAATAGAGGTTGCAAAGGACATCTCCGTTTTTATTTTTACTACAGGGTGACCCCCCCCCCCAAAAAAAAAACAAAAGCTAAATGGAGGCCATCTAGAACATATGCTGTAGAACGAAAAAAAAAAGGGGCAAAGACCCTTGTGTTTTGATGTGATGTTTTGAATATAATAAACTAGTTATGACCAAAGTTTCAATTCATTCGGACAAAACACTAAGAAACGGGGCCTAATTAGAGTTGAGGCTCGTTTTTTTTTAGGGGGTGAGGTCACCATGAGGTCACCATGTATTTGTTTTTTTTTCCGTTTTAGTCCTCATTGCATTATATCTATTTTTCTTCTATTTTTTCTTTCGGTTTTCAAAGTTGGGTCCTTCTTTATTTTACCGTAGCTACCATCTGCGATTAGGCCTGCCATTTTTTCAGAGTATTCCGACATGTCCATCACCACAGTAGCATTGCCTTTGTCTGCTGGCAGAATTATTATACTGCTGTCACCCTGTAGGTTTCTTATAGCCAGCCTATCTTCCCGAGAGATGTTTGATTTAGGAGGCTTGGCTTTCTCGAGTACTTGTCTCACTTTCCATCTTATTTCATCACCTTGGGTTGATGGGATTCTCATGGCTATATCTTCCATGTGTGTTATGATATCTAAGAATGGAACGCGTTTGGTTGTTGTTGCGAAGTTGAGACCTTTATTTAGTACTGCTTCCTCTGAGTGACTCAGTTGGCGGCTGCTGAGGTTGATGACCGCTTTCACAGGTGAGCGGTGTTTTGATGTTACAATCCTCTGGTCTTTGAGCTTTGTGAGCTTCTTGATTTGGCGTCCTTTGACCTTCTCATATTCTTGTCTGTACGATTTATCCACATCTGATTGGATTCTCAGCCTGTCTTCCTCTTGGGTCACTTTGACAAGGAACGATGTTAAGGTGTTGGAGATTTCGTTCCTTAGTTTTTGTTTATTCCAGCGGGTGTGTTGGATTCTTTCTCGAACGAGGGCATGCCCTGCCCTTTCCGCGACTCTACGTGCCTTCCTGGAATCCACTGCTGTTTTTAATGTCAACCCTGCTGGTATGAGTTTTAAGTCTCTACATCTGTACAGGAAGGTTAGATGGTTAGCGAGTCTTGCCAGTTTCATATGACGCTTTTCTAGGTGTCGCCATTCAATCCTAATGTCGGGTCCGTACCGATTCGATAGTAATTGTCTGTATTTTTGAGATGAGTTGTTTTCATTGATTGAGATTGTCGGACTGACTTCCTCATCTTGGTTGTTATTGTCACAACGTTTCGGCCGTTTTGCCCTCCGGCCTTCGTCCGGACCTCTCCATAGAAGAGCGCACATGTGTACCATTGCCAAACTTAATGGAAATGCTGACATTCTGCATAGAAACAACCTACTTCAGAATGGGTACTGACCTATATCGACAAGAGGAGGGACTAGCTATTGGCTCGCCATTATCACCAGTGATGACGAACATATACATGGAATACTTCGAAGACATGGCCTTAGGTTCAGCTCCCTTAAAGCCCACCATGTGGCTAAGATACGTTGATGACACCTTCATACTCTGGCCCCATCAGGAAGACATCCAGGCTCTCCTAGATCATGTGAACTCAATAAGACCATCAATACAGTTCACAATGGAGAAAGAAAAAGATAACCAACTGGCCTTCCTTGATATACTCATATCACGCACAGAGCATGGGTTTAAGACATCCGTATATCGCAAGCCTACCTTCACCGGACAATACCTAAACTTCAACTCCCATCACCCATACAGTATCAAACATGGAATCGCACGCTGCTTACAACATCGAGCAGAGACAATAAGTAGCGACACCATTACATACCACCAAGAAATGGTCAGGTTGAAGAATACCCTCCGTCGTAACAACTACCCCGATAGCATACTATCCACCAGACGTGTTAATAGTATAAGAGAGGAGAATGAAACCCAAAAACCTCCAACGGTCTGCCTACCATACATACGAGGCATCTCCGAAAAGATTCAGAGAATATGTGCCCCCTACAACATCAGGACGGTATTCAAAAGCGAGTCAACACTCAGACGACACCTGGTACGAGTGAAGCCCCGCATGGATGAGAACATGACCAAAAACTGCATATACTCCATCCCATGCAGTTGCAGAAAGGTTTACAAGGGTGAAACATGCCGCCCCCTTAAAGTAAGGGTGGAAGAACACCGAAAAGCGGTAACTAAAGGGGAGACGGAAAAATCGGGTATAGCCAACCATGTCTGGATGGAGAGGGGGGATCATCGCCCCCTATGGGATGAAGTAAAAATAATAAACAGAGAGACCCACTGGAAAGTGAGAAAACTTAAAGAAACAGCTCACATGCTCGGACATAACAACCTACTGAGCAAACCAAGCATAGAGATGAATGCAATTTGGACACCTCTGATAGAGAGAGAAAACCTTGAATAACAACATAGGTTTAACATTAACAAAAACCAACTAAGAATTGTCCTAGTGACATATGGCCGAGGGGTCCTAGACGTTGTATCAAAGTTTACAGTTACCCAAAGGTGCTGAGTTCAATCCTGAACGAAGGCAGTGAAAAAGTAACATTGAAAAACAGAGAATCAGCAACTATGTCCCAAAGCCTAGCTGGAGTCCGAACACGGTACCCCCGTAATAATAATAAAGGGTTGGGTTCGAGACTCCTAACAAACCATTCACCTGACGAAGGCCGGAGGGCAAAACGGCCGAAACGTTGTGACAATAACAACCAAGATGAGGAAGTCAGTCCGACAATCTCAATCAATATACATAAATAATAATAATAATTTACCATTGACTTATTGATGTTAACACCACTTTTATGAAATTCGGTTTGCTCTCTAATTATTTCCATTTTCTGCGTAGCTGCTTCTTCGTCGCCACCGCCATCCTGCGTAATTTATTTTCTTTTTGCCCTACAAGACACGCATCCAAAAGAAGTTTCTAACTAATATAATTATTTATATTCGTTTGCACTTAATAGGAAATAAAATATATCCTATTTAATTAAATTAAATTCAACAGGGATTTACAACAACACGTCACGTTTTGTTACGATTTTTTCTTCGCTTTGTCATAGAAATTATAGAATTTCATTTTTGTTTCTAACCGAAATTTAAAAGAAACAAAATATACAATTTTCATCAAGCAAAATATGTACACACGTGACTATTATTTCAATAAACTTTCAGTTTAATGTGAAAAACAGAATCCCTTGTTTCTCGTCTCAAAGCAATTTTCAATAATAAATGCTAGATTTTCATTAATTTCTAACAAAGGTTACAGAGTTCACATTTAATTACTGTTTGCATAGTCCTTTCGCTATGGACTGTCTTTAGTATCACACACATGCAACAGAGCGCGGACGCGCGTATGGTGGCTAAGCTTGTTTCCTTCAATAATTAAAAGAAACCTTCTCTACCACCAACAGCAATGGCCAAGAACACATTACCTGAAAGTACTTCCTTTAAACTCTTCGGCCTAACGTTTACAAGGAACATGAACTGGAATAGATACATTGAAAGCTGCTGCGAAGAAAGTGGTCTCTCTCTACCGTGCTAGAAAACTACTTACGCCTGAAAGTATCCTATACCTCTATAAGGCGATCATTCGCCCATGTATGGAGTACTGTTGTCACATTTGGGCTGATGCATCTGCTACTTGTCTCTTACTCTTGAACAGAGTTCAAAAGAGAGTCGCCAACCTGATTAGGTCCTAAACTGTCATCTAGGCTTCAGCATCTGTCCCATCGACGAAATATTGCGTCCCATTGCCTGTTCTACAAGTATTTTAATGGTGAATGCTCTGACGAACTACAGGCATTGTTCCCCTCGACGTGAATACCCCCGACATACCCGACAAGCAGGTAAATCCAACCCCTTCAGAGTAGAGATCCCTAGGTATAAGAAAGCCTTCTACTCCAATAGTTTCTTCCCCAGAATTGCTAGATTTTGGAACTACCTTCCGGAATTCCGCTTTCCCAACTGTACTGACATGCAAAAGTTCAAGTGTAATATGAACAGACATCTTGCTACTCATCTCTCTTCATAATATCCTTGCAACTTATGCCTCGGATATTAGATCCCTACTTCAAAGTGGCACTGTGCCTTGTTTGGGGTGAAAATTGAATTTAAAAAAATGCACAAATACCGAGTCCTGTGCGAAATGACTACACGTCAAGGAAAATAATTCCTTTAATCTGTTCTTGACAGTAGAAAGAGAGCACTTTTTAACAAGATTGCAGTGTTGTTGGATTTTGGGGCCGTTTCAAATCTGTTTCTTGGGCTGTGAATCTTGATAGCATTGTCTTCCCTGTTAGAAGTAACTCTCTTACGACCAGATTTAGGGCATCACGAACACTGCTGGTGTTTTGGTGCTTTTGCACAGTTTTTACTACCGTTTTCTCATCACATTTCAATCTGCGGCTGATTTCTCGATTGGATAAACAAGAAAGGTGGAGATTAATGACCTCCTGGACATCACTAAGAGAAAGTTGTGGCATATGGATTAAATGTTACGTTGTATAACCTGGAACAACAACAATTACGATTAGAGATGCTTTGTTGCCTGTTGGTGGATATTTAAACTGATTTAGGGGCGATAGTTTTAGCTGGTTTTAAGCGAATTTGTTGCTGCGGACTTTCTTTTTGCCTCCACAATTTGAAGTTGTTTTTTTAAATTGACGTGAACACCAGAATATTTCATTTAAAAGTCAAATATGAACATGGAAATAAAATTATAGAAGAATAAAAGGCGAATCAAATGAGGTATAAGTTGTTTAAACAGTTACATCAAATTTACCTTAAAGTTGCAGTTTTTGAGAAATTAAAAGTGCGGACTGTCTTTTTGCCGGCATTGTACACACACACACACACACACACACACACACACACATACATATATATATATATATATATATATATATATATATATATATATATATACGAGGGGCGTGCAATAAGTAATGCCACTGACCCACTTCCAGTTGTCTGATCTAGCTGAAATCATTGCATGTGAAATGATTTATATCTCTATGGGTTATGTGGAAAATTTCAGCTGTGAACTAATTGTGGTTTCTGTTTTACAGATTTTTGAACTGAGTCAGGTGTGAAATGGAGCCTGTTGAATATCGAGCAGTGATTCAGTTTTTGTATTTGAAAGGACGCACACCACAGGAGACTTTTGATGAAATGAAAGAAACTTATGGTGATAATGCCCCATAATATGACCTTGTAAAACGCTGGCATCCTGAATTCAAACATGACCAGAGGTCTGTGGAAACAGCTCCCAGACCTGGTTGTCCCCTTCTGCCATTGATGAGGACTCTGTCCGTCAAGTTGAGGCTTCCATTTTGGAAGATCGGCGCATTACTATTCGCCAAATAGCCCAAGATGTCAAGATTAGTACAGGGTCTGTGGAAACTATCATTCATGACAATTTGCATATGCATAAGGTGTCTGCCAGATGGATTCCCGGGTTGCTTACACCATTCCAGAAGCGAAAACGCGTCGAGTGCTCGAGGATGAATTTGGAGATGTGCCAAGAAGATAAGTCAAAGTTTTTCAAAAGACCGATTACAAAGGATGAAACCTGGGTTCATCACTATCATCCAGAGATCAAAGCCCAGTCAATGCATTGGAAGCATTTGGACTCAACTCACCACCTCCAAAGAAGGAAAAGGTGCAGCCCTCCGCTGGCAAGGTCATGCTCACAGTCTTCTGGGACCAGAACGGAGTAGTGATGACAGATTTCCTGGCAAAGGGTACCACGATTACAGGAGCTTCACTTTTTAAGAAATTAAGGGAAGCTATCAAAATCAAGAGGCGAGGCAAGATCAGCAAAGGTATCCTCCACCTGCAGGACAAGGCTCCGTCCCACAACTCGCATGTTGCCATATCATAAGCACAGGCGTGTGATTATGAAATCCTCCCCCCATCCTCCCTAACTCTCTTGACCTTGCACCCTCTGACTTTCACCTCTTCCCAGCCATGAAATTGTTTTTGAAATGAAAGCGTTTCCCAGATGATGCAGCCTTGATTTCTGAATTCACGTCGTGGTTAGAGGACCAATCTGGGGTATTCTACAAAAAACGTCTCCAGATATGCATCAAACGATGGTAGAAATGCATAACTCTGGGTGGTTCCTATGTAGAGAAAGACTAATAACTCTGGCAAGTTTCGTTGCTCTACTGCTATGGGAAGTGGGCCAGGGGCATTATTTATTGCACGCCCCTCGTATATATATATATATATATATATATATATATATATATATATATATATATATAAAAGCGAAAATGTATGTATGTATGTGTGTGTGTGTTCGCTTTTTCTGTGTCTTTACAAAATGCTTTTTTCAGAGAAGCGGTCGCTCGCTTCACAACTTTTAAAAAAATTTTATATCACATATAAATCGTAATATCTCACAGTTAACAACGAAGCTCGCCTGTCTATTTAATTTGCTCGGTTTCGGGAAAATTAATATTCAACATTTGTCGCTCGCCTCATATGGGTTAGCCTTTTTCCTATAACATCTTTGGAGGGGGGAAGCGTTGAGCAGTAAATGAAATCCCGCAGTCAATCTTAACCTCATTAACTCATTAAAACGGGCACGTGCTAAATCCAAGTAATTAAATAAATTCAAACGTGTTTCCGTTAGCATGTCGCGGTGGGGCAATGGTTAACGTCGCACTTTTTTTTCACACTTTAATTTACAACTTTGCCTCAAGGTTTCGGGTTCGATTCTCATACTTACTTTTTAACCCCACCCCCGAAGTTTCCACACACACACACACACACACCTCCAAACACCCGGGAAACGCCGGGTACCCCTCGCTAGTCTATATATATATAAAGGAAAATGTATGTATATATGTTTGTATGTTTGGATGTCTGCTAAATACTTTCGACACACGCGACGAAAATTCACAAACTCGATATCACATCGAAGTTCCATCCTTTGCTCGAAAAATATCGAAAAATTGACCAAAAACCTTACATTTTTCACCCCGAAATCGACAATTTTTGACAAGGGGGGGTCAACAAAAACGGTCCTCTCGTGACAATGACCGATTCTACGCATGCGTCAGATGACGTCGTGACCTGATTTACTTTAAATTGTTAAAAAACCGAATGAAATTTCGTGAACGTCGCCTTAGATCAGTTAGTTAAGGCGTTGTTTCATTATCTAAAAGTTTTGGGTTCGAATCGTGGTGTGAAATGTTTTTTTTCTTTTCGATTTTTTAAATTTTAATATCAAAACAGGCTTATTTAAGCAATTTTTCACATATTCGTTTTTTTTGTTTTCATCGTTCGTTTGCCTTACGTTAGTTTTTTTGTGTTTTCCCCCCGCTTAGTGTTAACGTTGTTTTCTTTTTTTACTTCGCTTATAACAAACAAACCTACATCGTCGTCGTAACGCTCGACGACTTCCGGCCGCGCACCTGTCAATTTGGTTCTTGAATAAATTCAAACATCTTTCACTAACTCATTCTGGCTGGCCGATTTTATTTTCAAACTTCGCCTCAGGGCTTCGGGTTCGATCCTCCCCCCCTCAGGTTCTTTTTTATTTAACACCACACACCTCCAAACACCCGGGCATCGCCGGGTACCCCCCGCTAGTATATATATAGTAGAACCCCTGGATACGACATTAAAGTTAGTAACAAAATACAGTACAGTATATTATACGCATGTATATAATCAAATAACATTATGAATAATAACATATAGCGGGGCAAATACCGTAACTAGGGTCTGGAAAAACATCAGATTTCACATCGTAACCTGAAAAAACCGTATATATATATATATATATATATATATATATATATATATATATATATATATATATATATATTATGCCTTCTACAACAAGCACCTTTCTATTTCTTATAATAATATCAGAGGTTTCAGACCAAACTTTTCTGATCTTAAGTTTTTTCTTTTGCTCCAATTATCCTTACCTCATTGTTCTTTGTAAGACTAATTTAGATTCATCTACTGATGTCAATGATCTGCATGTGGAAGCTGAATTGGCTTTTGTCATAAGACTCTTCCGCGCATTTACATGGTCTTGCTATTTTTCTTCGCAAGGATCTCCCCATTTTTGACGTGACCCCAATCTTGAATCTCATCTATGTCCTTTTGTCTGTTTGCGACTGTCTTTACTGGACTCCCTTCCTATTTCTTATTTTATAAAGGTCCGCTTTTTCACAGTGACTTTTCTGTTGTTCCTATTTACAATGCCTCCCCACGGGACAGAGTTAGACACCAGGGTCGTTTTTTTAACGTGGAGAAAAGGAACAAAAATAAAAATTGTCTCAGTCGTGAAGGATTTCTCCTCCACTGACAGAGAACAAGAAATTGAAGTGTAGATCTGAAGAACAGATACTACACTTTGATCTTTTTATTTGTTTGCTTCCCCACTGTTATATTTATTTGCTTCCCCACTGAGCAAATTAGGCAGGAGGCCGTTTTTAATGTGGAGATAGGGGGAGGAGGAGGGAAATGGGGATCCAGCTCCCCAGAGGAGGGAAGTGGGGGCTGGATTAGAAACTGTTGGTATGAAGGGTTGCCCCTTCAGTGACCAAGGTCAGATATGTGGGGTTACCCCCACATATGGTCTTTGCTAGTCATAGCTGGTCTTTGCTAGTCAGTATTTATTTGCTCCCCCACCGAGCAAATTAGGCACAAGGCCGATTTTTAATGTGAGGAGTGAAGGGAGGGGGAAGGGAAAAAGGGAACCAGCTCACGAGAGGTGGGAAATGGGAGCTGGTTAAAGGTCAGGCATGTGGGGTTGCCCCCACATCTGGTCTTTGCTAGTCATAGCTGGTCTTTGCTAGTCATAGCTTGCAGCATCTGTCGGAACAGATACTACACTTTGATATTGTTTATATATTTTATTGCTTTTAAAATTTTGTAAATACAAAAAAGCAAAAGATTATCAAACAACAAAATTAGGCACAAGGCCTTACAAGAAATTGGGGAGGGGAAGGGTTCAGGGTCTTTGTGACTAAAGTGATTAAAAAGTAATAAATGTAGACTTTGGAGTCTTACTCTTGACTGGCAACATTTACCAAAATACCTCATTCACTCTATGGATCATAATCTAACTAATAAATCCCCTGCATTTAAGAGTCAAAACCATATTTACAATTAATAAACAGTTGTCTGTGTGTTTGTGTATGCATTTTTTTTTTTTTTTAAATATATTAATTTTGTGTGTGTGTGTGCATGTGTGAAAAAATAAAGTTCAAGTTCATTGGTAAATAAAAAAGTTTTTGAATTAAGAAAAGGATTGTTCGTGGAGAGGGGAAAACTAATTAAAAGTGTTCATATCCAAAACAAAAAATAAATCCTACTGGGTTGTTAGTGAGACCCCCCTGTACTAATCTAGGTGAGTAGACCCCCCACTGTTTTCCGGGGAACCGAAAACAAGCAGGGCGATCCCTAATGGGGATTGGGGAAAATATCTTAATGGCAGTGGGAGAAAACAAAGCAACGGGTGGAGGGGGGTTGGAAGGTGACCTCTGAGTAGGGGAGTGACCGGGGATGTTGAAAAAGCAAGGATGTGGCACAAAGGGGATGGGCAGACTCAGAGGTTCTCTAGTACAAAAAAATAAAATCAGGAACAGGATCTCATTTATACCACCAGTCAAGAGTCTTCTTAAGTTTTTCTTAGCTAGAACCTAAGCGGGATGGGTTCCGAAGGCCCCAGCACCGCCCGTGCCATGCTTAAGGAGGGAACACGTATTGAAACTTGGCTCCTCGACGGATGCACAAACTAGTGCTGTGCACCCACCTCTTGTCAAATTTCACTCTAGGCAACCTCCTCCAATCGCATCTGATCTTTACTTTAAGCAGATGTTTAAAGTAAACGATCAGATCCCGATCCGGAACAGATGTCCCTTCGCGGACCAACTTGAGGCGCGTGATCCAAATCACCATGCGCGCTACTGCCAGGATCGCCAGGATAACCATTCTTTCCTCCCTGGGGAACGGCGGCTCCATGTTGTACACAAAAAAACGTTCGTCGAGATCGAGCGGACATTCGGCATTGATGCGAGCCGTTACCCCCTCGACGTACTCCAATAAGGGCTGGATCCGGCTGCAACTAAAAAACGCGTGCCCGATCGTTTTGGGCTCGCGTTCGTCACAGCGCAGACAGAAGCCGCTCGTATTTTCTTTATACCGGCAGAGTTCGTCGAGAAGGGGCAGCGCGTTACAGACCAGTCGCCAGGTGAGGGAAAATTCCGAGTTGTTCAGAACTCAATGAGAACGGACAACCTCCATCGACCATCCCATCTGCCTACAAAGTGGATCCTTCGCGGTCCCCTCCACTAGCTCCCGATATAGTTTCTTTCTTGGCTGATCGAGGACACTGGTCCCCGGCAAAGCTCTAAGAGCGGTCCAGCATTCGGAGAAGAACTTAGACTCCCCCCTCGGTCTACAACGACCTTCTACCGAGGGGTTGGGTTTGAGATTGGGAAACGAGTTCTCAACCACAGGGACCCAAGAAGCGTCTTCTTCAAGCGAACGACCCAGGAAAGCCAATCTCTCGGCATTTCTATGACACAAGAGACTGGGCTGACCCAGGTCTCCCTCGCTCGGCTTCTGGACACAGACCTCTCTGCAGACATAATGCTTACCATCGTTCCACAATAGTGAATCGAGGCGCCCTTGCAAGCGTGTTAGTCGTTCTGCAGGGAGAGGAAGTACAGACAATCGGTAAAGGATGAGCGGAAAGACGTATATCCGAAGGCCAGGTTGATAGTATATCCAACAGTATTGATGATGCGTTACAACTTCATCAGTCAAGCTCTATCTTTGTATTCGGTGATTTTAATACTCGCTATTCTGATTGGTTCCCACACTTTAATCACACAGACCTTGCGCATGAAATCTGTCTTAACATTTCTCTGTCTCATGACTTGTCCCAAAATGTTACCTACACGCTTTTCTGATAAAGATCTTCATTAACTTGATTTGTTTTTCTCACTTCTGCTCCTGATTCATGTTTTTTCCTTCTTTTCCATTGAGTTATTCTGATTGCGCTGCTGGTAATGATGAGCTTGCTTTTTCTTTTAAATTTTGCAATTAATCTTTGTTTGTTCCATAAACGTTTAACTACTCGAAGGCTGATTGAATATACTTCGCAGCCTCCTAATCACACATATACTAGGAAACACTCTGTTGCAAGTCGCCCCTTAAAATCGTGATTTTTTGGAGAATCTATAATAGTGTTATTAATAGAGTTATTAATTATGTTAACAATAGTGTTATTTATAGTGTTATTAATAGTGTTAATAATAGTGTTATTAATAGTATAACTAATAGTGCTATTAATAGTGTTAATAATAGTGTTATTAATAGTGTTATTATTAGTGTTAATAATGATGTTATTAATAGTGTTGATAATAGTGTTATTAATATTGTTATTAACAGTGTTAATAATAGTGTTAATAATAGTGTTATTAATAGTGTTATTAATGATGTTATTAATAGTGTTATTAATAGTGTTATTAATAATGTTATTAATAGTGTTATTAATAATGTTATTAATAATACTGTTATTAATAGTGTTAATAATAGTGTTAATAATAATGTTAACTATAGTGTTATTAATATTGTTATTAATAATGTTATTAATAGTGTTATTAATAATGTTATTAATAGTGTTAATTATAGTGTTATTAATACTGTTATTAATAATGTTATTAATATTGTTAATAATAGTGTTATTAATAATGTTATTAATAGTGTTAATTATAGTGTTATTAATATTGTTATTAATAATGTTATTAATAGTGTTAATAATAGTGTTATTAATAATGTTATTAATAGTGTTAATTATAGTGTTATTAATATTGTTATTAATAATGTTATTAATAGTGTTAATAATAGTGTTATTAATAATGTTATTAATAGTGTTAGTTATAGTGTTATTAATATTGTTATAAATAATGTTATTAATAGTGTTAATAATAGTGTTATTAATAATGTTATTAATAGTGTTAATTATAGTGTTATTAATATTGTTATTAATAATGTTATTAATAGTGTTAATAATAGTGGTATTAATATTGTTATTAATAATGTTATTAATAGTGTTAATAATAGTGTTATTAATAATGTTATTAATAGTGTTAATTATAGTGTTATTAATATTGTTATTAATAATGTTATTAATAGTGTTAATAATAGTGTTATTAATAATGTTATTAATAGTGTTAATTATAGTGTTATTAATATTGTTATTAATAATGTTATTAATAGTGTTAATAATAGTGTTATTAATAGTGTTATTAATAATGTTATTAATAGTGTTATTAATATTGTTATTAATAGTGTTATTAATAATGTTATTAATAATGTTATTAATAGTGTTATTAATAATGTTATTAATAGTGTTATTAATAATGTTAATAATAGTGTTATTAATAGTGTTATTAATAATGTTATTAATAGTGTTATTAATAGTGTTATTAATAATGTTAATAATAGTGTTATTAATAGTGTTATTAATAATGTTATTAATAGTGTTATTAATATTGTTATTAATAATGTTATTAATAATGTTATTAATATTGTTATTAATAGTGTTATTAATAATGTTATTAATAATGTTATTAATAGTGTTATTAATAATGTTATTAATAGTGTTATTAATAGTGTTAATAATAGTGTTATTAATAATGTTATTAATAGTGTTAATAATAGTGTTATTAATAATGTTATTAATAATGTTATTAATAATGTTATTAATAGTGTTATTAATAATGTTATTAATAGTGTCATTAATAATGTTATTAATAATGTTATTAATAGTGTTATTAATAATGTTATTAATAATGTTATTAATAATGTTATTAATAATGTTATTAATAGTGTTATTAATAATGTTATTAATAGTGTTATTAATAGTGTTAATAATAGTGTTATTAATAATGTTATTAATATTGTTAATAATAATGTTATTAATAATGTTATTAATAATGTTATTAATAATGTTATTAATAATGTTATTAATAATGTTATTAATAGTGTTATTAATAATGTTATTAATAGTGTTAATAATAGTGTTATTAATAATGTTATTAATAGTGTTAATAATAGTGTTATTAATAATGTTATTAATAATGTTATTAATAGTGTTAATAATAGTGTTATTAATAGTGTTATTAATAATGTTATTAATAGTGTCATTAATAATGTTATTAATAATGTTATTAATAATGTTATTAATAATGTTATTAATATTGTTATTAATAATGTTATTAATAGTGTTATTAATAATGTTATTAATAGTGTTAATAATAATGTTATTAATAATGTTATTAATAATGTTAATAATAGTGTTATTAATAATGTTATTAATAGTGTTAATAATAGTGTTAATAATATTGTTATTAATAATGTTATTAATAGTGTTAATAATATTGTTATTAATAATGTTATTAATAGTGGCAAGTCTGCTATTCCTTCTGTGTTTAATTGACTCAAGGTCATTTCATCTTCTAAAGATAAGGCTGATCTCCTTGCTCGCCTTTTTGCTGACAATTCTTCTATCGATAATTTTGGTGCTGTCCTTCCGGATTTTCCTTTGGAAACTAATCACTTGATTCTGTAATTATTCTTCCAAAGATGGTCGCTCTCGAACAAGCTAAGGCTTCTGGTCCTAATTTAATTCCTGTTGTTGTTCTCAAACATTGTGCGCCTGAATTTTCTTCTATCCTCTCGAAATCATTTAATCTCTGTTTGTCTCAGTCCTATTTCACTTCTCGTTGTAAGGAGTTCTCAGCTGTCCCTATCTGGTGATTGGTCTCACTTAACTAAATATCATCCTGTTAGTCTTGTCACTATTATTAGCACAGTTTTTGAGATATTGATCAACATCAAACTTGTTCATATTCTGGAAAGTCTGTGCCTCTTTAATGATGTCAAAAATGCTTTTCCTTGTTTTCGTTCAACAGTTGATCTAGTAACGGTTGTAACTAAACGGACCAGTCTGTTTATGGATAATTCAGAAGAATGTAGACTGATTGCGCTTGACATTTCCAAGGTATTCAACAGAATATGGAATCTTGGTTTTCTACATAAATGTCGAAGTTATAGCATTTCTGGTAACATTCTTGACATTATTAGGTCTTTTTTTCTATGATTAAAGCTTGCTAGTAACTCTGGATAGTGTATCTTCATTTTCTTTTCCTATTAATGTCTAGGTTCCTCAGGGATCTATTCCAGATCAAACAATGTTACTTCTCTATAATAACTAGCCTGGGTGCTCGGCGTTACCCGGGTGTATGGAGGTGTGTGTTGAGCAAAAAAAAAAGTTGTAGTAGGCAGGTAGGCTCGAACCCGTACCGTGAAGGAGGAAAAGAACGTAAAAAAACGAGTGTCTTTGCCGTTGCTTCCATCGTCAAACTGGAAGTGGCGTATACTTAAATTAAGGCTAGTCAATCGAAAAGAGGGGATGAATTTCGAAAATATCGGCGAAGAAAAGCGACCCCTCCCTGTAGAAAAGTGCCCAGTTGATGGTGATAAGAATTCATGTTTTTAGCCACTTTTTTTTTATATTTATCGTCCGAAGGGTCGAGCTTCAAAACAATATGGATCCCGTGAAAATCTGTCGCTTCTGTCGAAAGTTTTAGGCATACATACATACATTGAAACATACAGGTGAGATTTATATTATAGATGACCGCCCAAAGAATATTCAGAAAGTTAACATTCATGCTGATGATACCAGCCTCTATACTAGATATTGCTTCTCGCCCAACTTCCTCAGATCAATTAGAATATGCAGCTGATTTAGCATGTGATCTGAGCTCAGTTATATATTGGGGTAAGAAATTGATTATTTCATATAATCATGTTAAGTCTCAGCTGTTGTCTTTCAGTCCTATCGTGCCCATTGTTTATGGAGGTGTGTCATATCCCGAGATTCATATGGATGGCTCATCTCTAGATTAGAGATCGACTATATAACTTCTTGGTTTTTCTCTATCATCAAATCTTTCTTGGATTTCATATATTACATCCATTGCTTTTTCTGATCCTCATAAAATCGGTTCTTTCTAACGCTCTAAATACTTTCTCACATACGAGTCTATTTATTATCTCTACAAATCTGCTATGAGAATATGCATAGAGTACTGATGTCATATTTGAGCTGATGAATCGGTGTCCCATATGAAGTTTCTTGATAAATTGCATAAACGTATCTGAAGCTACTGCCTTACAGGCGTGTTGTTGCTAATCTCAATATTTTCAATAAATACTCTTACGATATGTGCCCTTCAAAACTGTCTTATCTATTTCCTGCTTCCTTTGTTGCAGCTCGTTTGACTCGTTGATCTCGTGGTCTCCATCAGTTCAATATTGTAATACCTCATTGTTATACAGCTTCCATCTATTCCAGTTGCCCTTTTCAAGAATTGCAAAGTTGTGGAACTTTCTTGCTGCTCACCGTTTTTTACCGACAAACTTGTTCTTTTTCAAGACTAAGGTTTATAGGTATCTCCTCTCTTCCGTTCATTTAAACTCCTTACAGCACGTGGTTTTATAAGCGATTTCTATAAATAGACAAATAATATCGATAATAAAGCAAAAAATCAACCCATAAATAAAAAAAACAAAAGAAACAATCTTTTTATTTTATATACACATTCAACATTTTGAATTCTAGCGACTATATTCATTCCAAACATAAAAAACAGCATCATATCTTTTTAAATTCTAGCATGTATATCGTTTAAAAAAAATCTACTCATTCTATACAATAAACGCTATATATAATTTGAATGCTAATGGCTATTTTTTCGTTCAGAAAAAAAAAAATTCCAAAACATTTACGTGACAAATTATTGCACTTTGTATTTTATTCCTTCAGATAAATCATCCCGAGGAAGTCGAGAAATAAAGACGAACAGTTAATAAACAACTAATTTTGGCTTGTTCCTTTTCATTTCTCCATTTTACTCTCTTCAGGTTTTTACTAATTACCATTTTTGCTATATATATATATATATATATATATATATATATATATATATGATCGCTGCTTCTTGACAGAAGTTTGCCATCTCTTCAGATTAATGTAGAGCATCCATGTGCACGTAGATGGCTCTTCAAACCAGCTACACTCTTGCAAAATCGTTCACCGCTATGACAGGGGAACTTGCCAGTGTTGTTTGTAGTGGACTTCGACTATGCACCTTTGCGAATCTTGTCAAAACGCTTGCTGAATTAGAGACGACACCAGAGATATTATATTAATACTTGTGTGGTCTGGGAAGCAGCAGAGGCTCATATGGTTTACTAAACCGACTTTAGATAGAAGATATATAAATATGTATATATATATATATATATATATATATATATATATATATATATATATATATATATATACGCGCGCGTGTGTGTGTGCGCACACACACACACACACACACACACACACACACACACATATATATATATATATATATATATATATATATATATATATATATATACTAGTAGATAGACCCGACGTTGTCGATGGTTGAATGACGATCAAAAAATGTTCCACTCTCCCATACTTCATTGTCACCGAAATCGGTGAAATCGCCAATTTTTTTTAAAGTCCAATCGATTCTGCTCTTGTAAAGGATCCTCCGCGCCCCTGACTTATAAATGAATGTATAGTTGATATTATAGGTGGAGCCTTTCTGCTTGTGCGATAATAAAACTTCTCAAATGCAGTCGTGATGTTAGGTTGTATAACAGTGTTAACTACGGTAAAATCGGATTTCCTTCTTTAATCTGATTTTTTCGATTATCGATACTTATCAGACGCATTCCGATTCAAAACGTACGTTAGAACACTCCCTAGACACTTCAAATACCTTCGTGTGAAATTAAAAAAGTTCGTCCCAAGCGTTTCCGAGTTTATAGGGAATAAACTCTCTCACACACACACACGCACACACAGTTCCTTTTATATAATGGTAGAGTATAGTATAACAGAATAGAGAGAGAGAGAGAGAGAGAGAGAGAGAGAGAGAGAGAGAGAGAGAGAGAGAGAGATTAAACAGAAATCTGGCTATTTTAAATTATCTCATTTCGTATTTAAAGTGTCGTCTTTAAATCACGTCATTTGTTTAAAAGACGACGCACGGCGTTGGCTGCCATTGACGTCATCGTATGTTCGTTGTCCGTAAGTATACTGCGAGCATATCGTGCTATTTCTCTATTTGTCGTTTCTTTTCTACTTTTTTTCTTTCCTTTTATTTAAAGTAGCACGATCCAGACGGTTTTTTTTTGTTATTATTATTTAAATTAGTTATTTGTTTGTTTGTTTTTCTAGGTGAACTGTGTCAGTGACGTCATCTCTCTGGTACGCACGAGCCGGGCCAGATGTCGATTCGGACGAGCCCGAGTTAAGCGTGGGCTAAAACATTTCTTGTTCAGAGTTGGGCGGTAATAAACCCATATCTACACATCAACAAACTGTTAACGTTTTCTTACTATAATAATATATATAACATCAGACACATTCCCCATGAGTTGAACTCGTTGCCATAAGATGAATTCCCTAAGGCCTAGAACATTGTCCATATCATTTGGATTCTTCGGATTATTGTTCTCATACTGAGGGTTACTTTTATAAACTTTTGGTCGACATAACCTCCGACCTTCTTCAGGTACACCTAACTCGAGAATCCTTCTACCGAACTCGGGAATCTTTCTGTTAAACTCGTGAATCTGCACGGAATTTTGAACGGAACTCTTTAGTTAACCAGCGAAATTAGTATGTGATTGTTCTGTCAGCCATGACTGGATAGAAGTCCTAAGAAATTCGCAATTGTATTTGGAGTGTCATTTTAACCTCCAGAAGAGTGTAACGTATAATTGAATTTTACGAAGTGCTTTATCCACTAGGTCACGGGTCCTTTTTGAGAAATTTAAGTATGAATTTTAGAAGCGTTAACCCTTTTTTTTTTTTTTTTTTTTTTAGATGGCACTATCTTTCTGTTTATGACTGTATATCACTATATAAATAAAGAATTGGGACCAAAATAAAAATTGGTTTACTCTAGAAGGATTCCGTTTTCACTGACCGAAGGCAATAAAAAAAATGATGTGTAGTATAAGAGACACCTTTATCCGTTGCGCCATGTGTGCACGTAGGAATAACGTCCTAGTTTAAATCAGCTGTTCAAATAATTTAAATAATCCAGAAATGAATAGTTCGACGGAACAAGATCAAGAATAAAAGTTCTTAAAAAGACTGTAGAAAGATTATAATGTTTCTGAATGGTTGAGATGAAGATGGATAATACGTGGTAATTAGATTGTTTAAACGACTGCTCCTGGCTGTTATTCCCATAACGTTTCGGCCGAAACACTCAAGTATAATTCTCTCAATAAAGATAAATATTAATATGACGAAATCTTGGCATAATACATATCAATTCTCATCTAAAAAAAAAAAAAAAAAAAAAAAAAAAAAATCAGAACCATTATATCAAATCAGTACAAAATCGGAACAAAACATACTTTCCGCCATTTACCTTAAAAAGAGCCACCAACCGTCAAAATACAACAGAAGAAGATCGGAGATTACATCAACCGAAATGTTGTGAGAATATTAAGCGAGATGAGAACAGTAATCCGAACAATTCGAATGATACATGCAGTAAAAAAAAAATTGTCTGACGGCATATCAACCGTTTTCAGTTATTTCAAAAGGAAACACAACACCTAATGGAAACGAAACGATGTTTTAAGTTGCCTCTTTTACGGGAAATCAACTCTTGAAAGGATTATTTTTAGTGCCGAATCACAGTTAATTCTTATTTATTGTCCTTTGCCTTGGAGTGATGTGTAGTATCTGTTCTAATATGACAATTTATCTTTTCTGTACACGGAGAACAAGAAATCTTTTTATGCCGATGCAATTTTTATTTTAGTCCCAATCCCGAATGCCTTTCTGCAAAGTTCGGTTTTACTCAGACCGACCTTGAGTTAGTAAATATGCGCATACTGTTAGGCACAAGGTAAATAAATCGGGGGGATATGCGACCGAAAAAGCCTTTTACGTAGTCATTTATGGTCTTTACTTAATCAATTTGGCTAGTTCACTACTAGGGGTAATAGAGATTATTTATTTTTCGGATTCTTTTTCCTTTGCAAATATTTTAGTGGCAAGAAGCTTAAAACTCTGTCTTTTCTGAATGGAACTGAGTTAGCTATTTGTTGTATCACCTCCTCCTTCACGATATCTTAAGACCTCCATCCTGTGGTCGCGATAAGCTTCAAATGTTATTGTTTTTGAAAGGAACGGATTTCGTCATTTGTTGCATCTTCTTGATTTAACGATACATTAATACGTTAATCATTTATTTGTATTTCTTGCGTTATAGTGATTTTATGTGGTATCTGTACAGACGTCCTTTGAACTTGTCAAGCCAGAGTAGCTTTTTTTCTTTGGGACTTCCTACACATCAGTGGATATATTTGACTTCCCACGTCATAGTGACGTTATTTGAACTCCTCACACATTAGTAAATTTATTTTGACTTCCACGTAATAGTGACTGTTAAAACTCCCCACGCATTGGTTATTTAAGGTTCCATACGCCATTATTATCTTTGTTTGAACTCCCCACACTTGATGACATAATTTGGATTTCATACGTCACAGTAGCTTCATATACATCCCGTAAAGAGTGGCGACCTTATTTGAACCTTCCACGCCACAGTGGATATTTATACGCGTATTTGCGACAATTGATTTCCCACATCACATAGACTTTATTTGGACAATCTGTACTTTATTAACATTATTTTAACTTCCAACCGTTATAGGAACTTTATTCAAACTATCTATGCATCAGTTGTATTGCATAAATTCTATATGCAATAGTGATTTTATTTACTTATACTTTAGAAACATTATGTTAACTTCCGTACGTTACAGAAACTTTATTTGGTCTACCCTCGCTATAGTAATATTATGTTCACTTCAATACGCTTTCGTGACTTTTTTGGACTACACATACTTTTGTTACATTATATTAATTTCATAGTGACTTTATTTAGATTACACATGCTTTTGGATATTATATTTAATTCGTAGTTAATTTATTTAGACAACACGTGCTTTTGTTACATTATGTTAATTTCATAGTGACTTTATTTAGATTACACATGCTTTTGTGACCTTATATTAATTTCATAGTGACTTTATTTAGACTACACATGCTTTTGTTACATTATATTAATTTCATAGTGACTTTATTTAGACTACCCATGCTTTTGTTACATTATATTAATTTCATAGTGATTTTATTTAGACTACCCATGCTTTTGTTACATTATATTAATTTCATAGTGATTTTATTTAGACTACCCATGCTTTTGTTACATTATATTAATTTCATAGTGATTTTATTTAGACTACCCATGCTTTTGTTACATTATATTAATTTCATAGTGACTTTATTTAGACTACACATGCTTTTGTGACCTTATATTAATTTCATAGTGATTTTATTTAGACTACACATGCTTTTGTGAAAATATATTAATTTAATAGTGACTTTATTTAGACTAAACATGCTTTCGTGAAAATATATTAATTTCATAGTGACTTTATTTAGACTAAACATGCTTTCGTGAAAATATATTAATTTCATAGTGACTTTATTTAGACTAAACATGCTTTCGTGAAAATATATTAATTTCATAGTGACTTTATTTAGACTACACATGCTTTCGTGAAAATATATTAATTTCATAGTGACTTTATTTAGACTAAACATGCTTTCGTGAAAATATATTAATTTCATAGTGACTTTATTTAGACTACACATGCTTTCGTGAAAATATATTAATTTCATAGTGACTTTATTTAGACTACACATGCTTTTGTGATAATATATTAATTTCCTGGTGACTTTATTTACACTACACATGCTTTTGTGATAATATATTTATTTCCTGGTGACTTTATTTACACTACACATGCTTTTGTAATATATTAATTTCATAGGGACTTTATTTAGTGATAATATATTAATTTTATAGTGACTTTATTAAAACTACACATGCTTTTGTGATACTATCTTTATTTCACAGTGATTTATTTAGACTACACATGCTTTTGTGACATTATATTAATTTCATAGTGACTTTATTTAGACTACACATGCTTTTCTGAAAATATATTAATTTCATAGTGACTTTATTTAGACTACACATGCTTTTGTGATAATATATTAATTTCATAGTGACTTTATTTAGACTACACATGCTTTGTGATAATATATTAATTTCATAGTGACTTTATTTAGACTACACATGCTTTTGTGATAATATATTAATTTCATAGTGATTTTATTTAGACGGCACATGCTTTTGTGAAAATATAGTAATTTCATAAGAACTTTATTTAGACTACACATGCTTTTGTGACCTTATATTTATTTCATAGTGACTTTATTTAGACTACACATGCTTTCGTGAAAATATATTAATTTCATAGTGATTTATTTAGACTACACATGCTTCTGTGATAATCTATTAATTTCATAGTGATTTATTTAGACTACACATGCTTTTGTTAAAATATATTAATTTCATAGTGACCTTATTTAGACTACACATGCTTTTGTAATAATATTTTAATTTCATGGTGACTTTATTTACACTACACATGCTTTTGTGATATATTAATTTCATAGGGACTTTATTTAGTGATAATATATTAATTTCATAGTGACTTTATTTAAACTACACATGCTTTTGTGATACTATCTTAATTTCACAGTGATTTATTTAGACTACACATGCTTTTGTGTCATTATATTAATTTTATAGTGACTTTATTAAGATTACACCTGCTTTTCTGAAAATATATTACTTTCATAGTGACTTTATTTAGACTACACATGCTTTTGTGATAATATATTAATTTCATAGTGACTTTATTTAGACTACATATGCTTTTGTGATAATATATTAATTTAATAGTGATTTATTTAGACTACACATGCTTCTGTGATAATATATTAATTTCATAGTGACTTTATTTAGACTACATATGCTTTTGTGAAAATATATTTATTTCATAGTGACTTTATTAGATTACACATGCTTTTGTGAAAATATATTATTTTCATAGTGACTTTATTTAGATTACACATGCTTTTGTGAAAATATATTAATTTCATAGTGACTTTATTTAGATTACACATGCTTTTGTGAAAATATATTAATTTCATAGTGACTTTATTAAGATTACATATGCTTTTGTTATAATATATATTTCATAGTGACTTTATTAAGATTACACATGCTTTTGTGATAATATATTAATTTCATAGTGACTTTATTTAGACTACACATGCTTTTGTAATAATATATTAATTTCATAGTGACTTTATTAAGATTACACATGCTTTTGTGATAATATATAAATTTTATAGTGACTTTATTTAGACTACATATGCTTTTGTGAAAATATATTAATTTCATAGTGACTTTATTAAGATTACACATGCTTTTGTGATAATATATTAATTTCATAGTGACTTTATTAAGATTACACATGCTTTTGTGATAATATATAAATTTTATAGTGACTTTATTTAGACTACATATGCTTTTGTGAAAATATATTAATTTCATAGTGACTTTATTAAGATTACACATGCTTTTGTGATAATATATAAATTTTATAGTGACATTATTAAGATTACACATGCTTTTGTGATAATATATAAATTTTATAGTGACTTTATTTAGACTAAATATGCTTTTGTGAAAATATATTAATTTCATAGTGACTTTATTAAGATTACACATGCTTTTGTGATAATATATTAATTTTATAGTGACATTATTAAGATTACACATGCTTTTGTGATAATATATTAATTTCATAGTGACTTTATTTAGACTACACATGCTTTTGTGATAATATATTTATTTCATAGTGATTTTATTTAGACTACACATGCTTTTGTGACATTATATTAATTTCATAGTGACTTTATTTAGACTACACACGTTTTTCTGAAAATATATTAATTTCATAGTTGCTTTATTTAGATTACACATGCTTTTGTGATAATATATTAATTTCATAGTGACTTTATTTAGACTACACACGTTTTTCTGAAAATATATTAATTTCATAGTGACTTTATTAAGATTACATATGCTTTTGTGATAATATATTTATTTCATAGTGACTTTATTTAGATTACACATGCTTTTGTGATGATATAATAATTACATAGTGACTTTATTTCGATTACACATGTTTTGTGATAATATATTAATTTCATAGTGACTTTATTTAGATTACACATGCTTTTGTGAAAATATATTAATTTCATAGTGACTTTATTTAGATTACACATGTTTTTGTGATAATATAATAATTTCATAGTGACTTTATTTAGATTACACATGCTTTTGTTTAAATATATTAATTTCATAGTGACTTTATTAAGACTACACATGCTTTTGTTAAAATATATGAATTTCATAGTGACTTTAGTTAGACTACACATGCTTTTTTGACATTTTATTAATTTCATAGTGACTTTATTTAGATTACACATGCTTTTGTGACATTATATTAATTTCATAGTGACTTTATTTAGACTACACATCCTTTTGTGACATTATATTAATTTCATAGTGACTTTATTTAGATTACACATGCTTTTGTTAAAATATATTAATTTCATAGTGACTTTAGTTAGACTACACATGCTTTTTTGACATTTTAATAATTTCATAGTGACTTTATGTAGATTACACATGCTTTTGTGACATTATATTAATTTCATAGTGACTTTATTTAGATTACACATGCTTTTCTGACAATTTATTAATTTCATAGTGACTTTATTTAGATTACACATGCTTTTGTTAAAATATATTAATTTCATAGTGACTTTATTTAGACTACACATGCTTTTTTGACATTTTAATAATTTCATAGTGACTTTATGTAGATTACACATGCTTTTGTGACATTATATTAATTTCATAGTGACTTTATTTAGACTACATATGCTTTTGTGACAATCTATTAATTTCATAGTGACTTTATTTAGATTACACATGCTTTTGTTAAAATATATTAATTTCATAGTGACTTTATTTAGACTACACATGCTTTTTTGACATTTTATTAATTTCATAGTGACTTTATTTAGACTACACATGCTTTTGTGACATTATATTAATTTCATAGTGACTTTAGTTAGACTACACATGCTTTTGTGACATTATATTAACCTCCATCCAGTAGTGGTATTTTAAAGTGACTTTAGTGTTACTACCCGTGTTTTAGTAGCATTATTTTAATTTCTAAAGGTTAAAGTGACCATGTGGACTCCCCATGCTTAAGTAATATTATTTTAACTTCTATATGTCATAATGACTTTATTTGGTGGAATACCATACTTTCCTTCTAGACTGATACAATTTTTATTTTTGTCCCTCCACAGAATGCCCCTTTTTGGGGAGCTGGATTTTCCCCACATTAAAAAACGATCTTGTGTCTAATTCTGTCGTCGTGTGGAGGCAAATGAATAGGAACATTCTATAAACTTTCATACGTCATGGTGACTTTATTTGCCATTCAAAAGCTACATTATTTTTTAAGTCCGTACGTCATAATGACTTTCGTTTTTTTAGCTGATATCTTAATCGTAATTAATTGCCGATCCCAATAAAATATTTAAAAGATTAAATCCAATTTAATAGTCATATCTATTCAAGCTTGCGTTAACAGCAGCATCAGTATTACACTATGTATGCAAATGATTAAGCCTGTGTGCGATGTGACCTCTTAACAGAGGAAGAGAAGGGAAAGAATAAGCGGGAAGAAAAATCGACACGAACGTAGTGAGCATACCGACACCACGTGCTTGCATGAAATAGACATGCGGCCAAGTGGTAGCGTGAAAGACTTTTAAAGCACGTGTTCGACACGGCAGTTTTGTTCACTACATGGCGAACAAAAAGACTTTTGAAACAGGATGCAATGCTTTATTTTCGAAAGTACCACGAATAAATGCCTTTTATTTAACTAACAGAAAAAAGTGAGTCAATTTTTTTTTTATTATGCCTTTGCGAGACTTTATATACAACATGTTGAACTCGTGAAAATGTAACGATCACCTTATAGAACATTATTTGATATCGTAAGATCAGACTTTTTTAACAAAAAGGGGTTCAAAATAAAGAAAAGAAGAAGAAAATCAAATAAAGGTTACCACAAGAAGACAATCGCAAAGGAAGGAAGAAGTAGTAACCAAAGCTGAAACGGAAAATTTGGAGAAAGAAAAAAACAAGAATTGCGCCGGTCCGAGTAATATCGCTCCTCCCCTTTTTTACATGGAAGTCACCACTTATCAAGGCCCGGAAGTCACTCGGGGATAAGGGGTATTGCGTGTACAGTAATCAATGGGATAGTATCGTACTAAACATTAGTATTGGAGATTTGATAAAGTGTCTTACTTAAGGGGCGATTTATCAGGAATTTGTGTATGTTAGATTTGAAGACATCCAAGTTGTAGTCTGGTGGGAAACAAGCAAACGGAAGAGAGCTCCACAGGCGTGCACTTCTAAGAAAGAACCTTTGTTCATGGAATCTACGTTTTGATTTAGGCACAGATAAGGAGTGGAGAAAATTACTGACAGTGGTTTTAGCTAGACGGGTGTTTTTCGTGAAAGATTGGCGAGGGGGGACCAGAGATTGGAGCTCGGACGAGCACTTGCTATAGAAATAACGTAAAACAAAGACAGGCTCGCAACGTCTCTTCTGTGCGAGAGAGGTTGCAGGGAAGAGAAAAGGGCGTCTCCCACTAAGCCACGAAGTCTATTTTGTATTCTGTCAAGGCAGGATAAGCTTTTTTAGCAGCTCCTACCCAGATGTGGCAGTAGTACTTCATCCTTCACTTTCTGAATTTTTCTCTTGCTTTGTCGGTCAAAATTTTGTTGCTAAGGATGCTTTGTAGACATCTTAGTTCACATCAATATTATTTGTAATCTTAAAGACAAAAGTTCTAGCATTACGAATTGGTTATATATCATTATAGGGGAAATAGTTTCGATCACAATTGACATATTATAGCTTATTCAGTTGTAAATAGGAATTTAGAATAAACTATTTGACTTGGACATAAGTCATAAGTTATATCCGACTCCCAGCTTGGAATACTAAATTATTTTTTATTTTATTGATTACTGAAGTTTTAAAATAAAACTAAAAATATACGTGTAATTCTTAGCACGGCGTATGCTGAGCGACTTATAAATATTTTGCTTATTTGTGAGATTTTAACTGTGCCCGATGCTTTTCTTTTTCAGTATTTTGCCACTTGGATATGAATCTAATACCTAACACAGAAATATTACTCATATATTTATCTTTAACTTCAACTTTAACTCATCTTTAACTTTAAAACTAATGGCAAGCAAAATTGCTTGACGGTCAAGTAAGAAACTAAACGTTAACGTAACTTTATTTTTTTACCCTAAAGCTAGAACTCTTTATGAGAAAAAGACGCACGAGTTGTGGTAGAAATATGTGTCCGCTAAGCATTTAAGGCACTTACAATCCCCGCTTAAAGAAATGTAGAACGTGGATAACCATGAATTTATTAATAGACAGTCTGAAATTTGCTGAAAGAATTCGGACAACGAATCGAATTTCCAAGTGTTAGAACGTCACTTAGTCATGAAAGATGAAGATACATAGATAAAGTTAGTGACAAGCCGTCTAATGTTTCGGTTTACAAACGATATAGGTTAGAGGAAAGTATGAGTAGTAAGCGAATTAAGAGTGCTCGGGTTGGGTTGGCGGACAGTAGAAGATAATATGATACGTTCAAACCATATTAGGACAAAAGGGGAAATGCAAAAATTGTTGCATATGCTGATATTTGATTAATTCGGGGATCTTGAATAATCTTGCCAAAAGGTGCAGAGCAGTTAAGATAGAAAAAAAGGCCCGTAGGATCAAGCAGTATGTTAGATTAATTCGTGTTGTCTCGAATAATTTCGCCATATGCGACTGAGCAGTTAAGAAAAAAATAAATAATAGGATACGGTAAGAGGTATTGCTAACTAGTTTAGTAAAAAAAATTAGGAGATGAAGTTTAAACCAAAAGAAAACTTATTGGGCGATCGACGTGAAAATCCCTGATTAACTGAACACAAGGAGAGAAAAATTAATGTTATGACTGATATGATGGGGGAGAAAAATTTGAAGGTTGTACAAGAAAATGAGACAAGAATGCACGAAATATCACACGACGAAAAAATTATAAACAAGCCTGGAAATACAATTAACAGTATAACATATCTGTTATGAAGATTGTTCATAAGCAATAGACTTTATTAGAAAAAATAAAAATATATATATGCTGTTTGTGTTTGAGGGAGTGACCGACGCAGGACCAACAATCATCCAAGATTATGCAATGGAACATGATATATATATATATATATTAAGAGAAATATGTTGGAATCCCTTTTTTACAAAGAAAAAAAGAAAGAAGAAATAAATGAAAATGGAAATTCTGAAACAGAAGTAAAATAGAAAGGTCCATCAAATCTTTACACTAAAACTTTTTATTTGAATTTATTTACCTAAGTTTTTTTTCTTTTTTATTGAACTTTGAAGAATTTTTTCTTTTATTATCTCAACGCAGGTTTTTAATAATTCTTTTAAATAACATTTTCGAATGGAAAGGCCTGTAATAGATCCGCTGACGATTGTTAGTACCAGCAACTGCATGACACGTATACAAATAACTAATCACAGTGGGGAAAGAGAACGGAACTCCAATATCTGGTCCCCACTCGCCAATCTTTTACAAAAAACACCCGTCTAGCTGAATCCACTGTCAAAAACTTTCCCCACTCTTTATCTGTCCATAAATCAAAACGTAGATTCCGTGAACAAAGCTTCTTTCTTAGAACTGCACGCCTGTGGAACTCTCTTCCGTCTGCCTGCTTTCCACCTGACTACAACCTGAATGTCTTCAAGTCCACCGTAAACAAATTCCTAATGAACCGCCCCCTTAAGTAGAAACTTTTATTAAATCTCCACACTAACGTACTGTACTTACAATAACTCTTATCCCTGAGTGGCTTCCGAGCCTTGATAAGTGGTGACCACCTTGTAAAAAAAAAAAAAAAACGGAGAAAAAAAAAACACCACGTGGTAGTAGTACCGGCAAGACTTTTCCTGGAGTGAGATGGACGTGTGGCGACGTGGTGCCGTGAGAGACTTTTAAAGCACGTGTTCGACATGGCAGAGTTTTGTCAACTACATAGCGAACAAAAAGACTTTTAAAACAATACGTAATGATTTATTTAGGAAAGTATCATGAATAAATGCCTTTTATTTCATCTGCAAAGCTGAGTCGATTTTACCCCTTGTTGCTCCTTTCTGTCTGTCTCTGCATGCAACTTATAGGTCTGTATTAATATGTCAAGACAACGTTACAGCTAGGATACCTGGTAACACTGTTTAGAAACGTACACATCCGAATTAATCCCAATTATGGATAGAATACCACCGTGTGGTAAATTCATTCTATACAATACATCGTTCAGGATATATACAGTGCCGGCAAAAAGAAAGTCCGCACTTGTATTTTTTTTTCAAAAACTGCAAATTTAAGCTAAATTTAATGTGACTGTTTAAACAGCCTATACCTCATTTGATTCACCTTTTATTCTTTTATAATTTTACCTGTTCATATTTGACTTTTAATTGAAATATTCTGGTGTTCACGTCAATTTAAAAAAATAACCTCAAATTGAAGAGGCAAGAAGAAAGTCCGCAGCAACAAATTCGCTTAAAATCAGCTTAAATTATCACCCCTAAATCAGTTTAAAATATCCACTAACAGGCAACAAAGCATTTCTAATCGTAATTGTTGTCGTTCCAGATTATACAACGTAACATTTAGTTCATATGCCACGACTTTCTCTTAGTGATGTCCAGGAGGTCATTAATCTCCACCTTTCTTGTTTATCCAATCGAGAAATCAGCTGCAGATTGAAATGTAATGTGAAAACGGTACGAAAGGCTGTGCAAAAGCACCAAAACACCGGCATTGTTCGTGATGACCTTAAATCTGGTCGTACTAGAGTTACTTCTAACAGGAAAGATAATGCTATCAAGATCCGCAGCCTCAGAAACAGATTTGAAACGGCCCCCAAATCCAACAACACTGCAATCTTGTTAAAAAATGTTCTCTTTCTACTGTCAAGAACAGATTAAAGGAATTTAATTTGCGAGGATATATTGCAAGACGCAAGCCAATGATTTCTGTAAAGAACAAAAAGCGGCGTCTGGACTTCGTCAGATGCAATAAAGATCATGTCTCTTCATATTGGTCAAAAGTCTTTTTTAGCGACGAAAGCAAGTTCAATAGGCTAGGCAGTGATGGTAGGCAGTACGTCCGTCGGAGGAAAGACGAAGAATTTAATCCTAAGTTAGAGCTGCCGACTATCAACATGACGGTTGTAGGTTCGATCCATCGCTGGGAAAAGGTGTATGTCTAGCCGCACTGATGAGTTGTAATACAACGAAACAGTACTGTATGTGGATGACTAATAAGCCCCCCTCTTTGGGTTGAGCATTTTGTAAATATATTTTCACCCGACACATATTTAAGCGATTAAGCGATGCTCACTGTTTGTTGGTAAACAAACTGGTAGTTTGAGCACTGTGCCACGAGAAAAGGCTAATTTAATATGAATTTGAAGAGAAATATTCGTGGTCCGATGGTTACAGCTGCTGACTGTCAACACGACGGTTGTATGTTCGATCCACTGCTGGGAAAAGGTGTAGGTCTAGCTGCACTGATGAGTTGTGATACAACGAAACAGTACTGTATGTGGATGATTATATATATATATTTATATAATATCACTTGTTTCTGTCTTCCTTCCTCATCATCAACAGCATTCCATTCTATGCATTGTAATAGCCTTCTAACACTTACCTTTATACAAAACTCACATAATGCTTCAAGCAAACTACATTTCATTATTAGTTTATTAAACTTATTCAACGTTTTTTTCTGCTTGGTCAATTACAACGTTATACAATCTATCTTCTAACCTCTGCCACTCTCGCGTGTCTGTTATTTTGTGGGTCAGGGCTTACATCTTTTTTCTTCCGATTGACTCTCATTTACTTGTTATGACCTTCCATTTGTTTTATAAATAATTTTACCGGGAATTCTTTTTAAGTTTTGATTTCGGTTTCGATTATAGCTGAAGGAACTCAAATTATATATATATGATAGCTGTTAAAAAGGAAGACTGAGATGTTTTTTGTATCCATATTAAAAAGAAGGACAGAGGGGAAATTTTAATGGCGGGTAAAAAAAAGTAAATAAATAAGGGGGTAGAGTTAGCCGACCGGGTTTCGCCCTCGCTTTTCAAAGGCGAATCAAGTTTTTTGTGTATAGGGAAACTAATTTAAACGGTGGTACGACTAAAATGAACTCAAACTATTGGAAAGAAAAAAATGGGGGATGCCCAAAATAAATCTATCGTTATTATACCTATTTACAATGCCCCCCACCCCATGGGACAGAGTTAGACATCAGGGTCGTTTTTTTTAACGTGGGGAAAAGGTACAAAAATAAAAAATTGTCTCAGTCGTGAAGGATTTCTCCTCCACTGAAAGAGAACGAGAAATGGAAGTGCCCCATCTGAAGAACAGATACTACACTATCGTTATTATAGACTGCGTTGTATAATTAAGTATAATTATTGTAACGATATTTTTCCTCCGTCCTTCTGTTTACCATGGGTACAAAAAAAAAATCAGTCTTCCTTTTTTAACTGCTAAAAAAAAGTTTTATACCCACTAAAATTATATATATATACATATTATTTCAAGTTTTGGTTTCAGTTTCAATGAAAGATGCAAGTAATCTGGAGGACGTATCTTTTTTATTTTTGAAATCAAAACTTTACAATATATAAGGCTGAGGTGGGCAGCAAATAAATATCTACCCCATCAAAACACTCTTTTGATGGGATGTCTCCTAGCGGCCTCGGCTGCATGGAGACAGGGTAGTACATATCAAGGATTCGTCACTTGACACTCAGCCCAACAGGTGAGGGGCCGGGAACCGGTCAGCACCTGCTGGACTGAGGTACACCGCCTGGGTAATACCTAGGAGGTTCACCCTCCCAGGCCATGCCACCGGGCTTTCCGGTTGGGCAAGTTTATTGCTTGCTGCCTGAGGCGCCCCGACCGGGGAATGCCGACGGGGTTACTAAGGCAATTTTTAAAATTGCAGGAGTGCCCCTCCTTTAGGGGAGCCTGCGGGGTTCCCACTTTCCAGGCCTTGTGCCAAATAATGCTGAAGTGGGCAGCATTTAAATAACTACCCCCATTAAAAGATCATTTTGATGGGATGTCTCCTAGCGGCTTTGGCTGCAGGGAGACAGGGTAGTACACGTCAAGGATTCGTCACTTGACACTCAGCCCAACAGGTGAGGGGCCGGGAACCGGCCCAGCACCTGTTGGACTGAGGTACACCGCCTGGGTAATACCTAGGAGGTCCACCCTCCCAGGCCTTGCCACCGGGCTTTCTGGTGGGGCAAGTTTATTGTTTGCTGCCTGAGGCACCCCGACCGGGGAATGCCAACGGGGTATCTCAGACAATTTTTAAAATTGCAGGAGTGCCCCTTCTTTAGGGGAGCCTGTGGGGTTCCCACTTTCCGGCCTTGTGCCACATTTTGCTGATGTGGGCAGCAAATAAATATCTACCCCATTAAAAGTCCATTTTAATGGGATGTGTCTCCTAGCGGCCTCGGCTGCATGGAGACAGGGTAGTACATGTCAAGGATTCGTCACTTGACACTCAGCCCAACAGGTGAGGGGCCGGGAACCGGCCCAGCACCTGTTAGACTGAGGCACACAACCTGGGTAATACCTAGGAGGTCCACTCTCCCAGGCCTTGCCACCGGGCTTTCCGGTTGGGCAAGTTTATTGCTTGCTGCATGAGGCGCCCCGACTGGGGAATGCTGACGGGGTTACTCAGGCAATTTTTAAAATTGCAGGAGTGCCCCTCCCTGAGGGGAGCCTGCGGGGTTCCCACTTTCCAGGCCTTGTGCCACATAATGCTGATGTGGGCAGCATTTAAATATTCACCTCATTATAAACCTTTTAAAATTGCAGGAGTGTCCCTTCTTTAGGCCTTGTGCCAAATAATGCTGAGGTTGGCAGCATTTAAATAACTACCCCGATTAGGATTCTGATGGGGATTGTCTCTTAGTGGCTTCGGCTGCAGGGAGACAGGGTAGTAATACTCGTCAAGGATCCGTTCTTGACACTCAGCCCAACAAGTGAGAGGCCGGGAAACGGCCCAGCACCCGGTGGACTGAAGTACGCCTCCTGGGTAATACCTAGGAGCTCCACCCTCCCAGCCTTGCCACCGGGCTTTCCGGCCTGAGGCGTCCCTACCGGGGAATGCCTATGGGGGTGACCAGCAAATCTTTGATGAGGCAAGAGTGCCCCTCCTTTAGGGGAGCTAGCCTATTTCCACCTTCCGGCCTTGTGCCACATTTTGGTGGACACTAAATAAATAGCTACCCCCATTACGATTCTGATGGGGATAGTCTCCTTGCGGCTTCGGCTGCAGGGAAATAGGGTAGTAGTACTCGTCAAGGATTCGTCACTTGACACTCAGTCCAACAGGTGATGGGCCGAGAACCGGCCCAGCACCTGTTGGACTGAGGTACGCCGCCTGGGTAATACCTAGGAGGTCCACTCTCCCAGATCTTGCCACTGGGCTTTCCGGTTTATTAAGTTTATATCTTAATGCCTGAGGCGCTCCTACCGGGGAATGCCGACAGGGTTACTCAGGCAATGTTTACAATTGCAGGAGTGCCCCTCCTTTAGGGGAGCCTGCTGGATCCCCACTTTCCGGCCTTGTGCCACATTTTACCGAGGTGGGCGGCAAATAAATAACTACCCCCATTAGGAGTTCGACTCGTTATTCTATGCGCCTTATCGCTATCGTTATCGTTATTGTTATTTATTCCTGTTATTAATTTGTTAAATTTGTTGTTATTTGCTTCTTCTTCTTCTTCTTCTTCTTCTTCTTCTTCTTCTTCTTCTTCCTCCTCCTCCTCCTCCTCCTCCTCCGTCGCTTCTAGTTAGAATACCGGAGTCTTTTTGATTGCTTTTTTTCTCCTCCGTTTATCTCCCGGCCATGGCATCTGCCAGCTGTGTGCCGACGGCTGAGGTGAAGAAAGATGAGGAACCTGCTGGATGGACGAAACTGCCCAAAGTTAAAATTGACGTTGAAAAATTTATTGCTGAAGCCAAGAAATGCGTCGAGTTTACTACAGAAACAGGGAGAAAATAGGAACAGCCTCGGATCCAGGAATATTCCAAGTGGATGATTTCGCTATTGGTAATAGACCAGAAAAGCAGAAAGTTGATACGATCAATCAAAGAGACGGCGACTAAGCTAATTGCATCGCAGGTTTAAGAGCAGAACGCATAACAAAATGCAAAGGCTACAACACATCGGCAGCCCTTTTTAAGACAGAAGAGGAGTGCATCTCAATGACCAAAAAAGAAATCATAACTACCGAGCACATTTTAAGAATGGAATATTTTGGAAGAAGGAGAACCACAGTTTCCATATTTGAGGTTCCAGGCGCTGTCCCCGGTGAGTATTTAGCCACCTACTTACTCAAGTTTGGGGACATAACGGGGATAGAAGAGGACCACTACAATGGAGTATGGTCCTTCCACATTCTCCTTAATGAGGAAGCATTTCTTCATATTCCTTACTATCTACAGGCTGGAGTGGAGATGTTGCCGATTATGGTCGCAGGAAGAAGACCAGCATGCTGGATATGCGGGGAAGTCGGCCATCTTACTTACACATGCCCCAAAAGAACTCCAGCGGCTGAGACCAACCCAACAAATGCTAATAATCGCAAGATAGGATATGCGGAACCAAAGGAAAAGCCACAAATACCAACAGATACTGAATCACCAGCAAAAGATACCGAAATCTCACCAGAAGATTTTCAAAATAAATTTAACACGGAGAAACTATCCTCCTCCAAAAAAGACAACTGGATACTCGTCCCCCCCCCTAAAAAAAAATCCCCATCCAAGTCTTATGCTAAGTCGCTTACAAAAAAGGAGAAATTAGAAATACGCACGAGTAAGGACCCAGGGGGCAACAAGTTTAAGGTCCTCCTAAGACTTTAACATTCGCTTGACGAAAAAAAAAAAAAAAAAAATTCGGAGGAAAAACAAAAAGAAAAAGATTTCCCTGAATCCTTATTCCCCGAGAAACCTGTCCTGCCCTCAAAAGAAAAGCGATCCCCACTCAAAGCTCCTTCTCTCACTAAATCTTCTCTGCCATCCCTGACATCTCTCGGCTCTCTCTCTCCAAAAAGACCCCCAAACCTTCACCGTTTTGCTCACCAAATAACACGCCCAAAAATACACTTCTCCCCTCCCCAATGAAAAAAAAAACATGCCCGTTCCTCCCCCTTCACCCCATCCCTCGGTAGAGAAGAAAAGGCAAAGAAGCCCCTCGGTCGAGACCGAATCTAGGAAAAAAAACCCCAACCCTTTTACAATGGAAAGGATGTATGCAAAATCTCATCAGAAGTTGAGAATGTGATGAAATCCCACAATAGAAAAGACTATAGAAACCTCCTCGCGTTTAAATCCTTTCAGAAAAAAGACATTACTAACCCTAAGAACTTTAAAGCTAAAAGAATATTAACAGTCGTCAGGAAACGTGACCAAAGGACTCTAGACTAAGCTGGAGGAAGCAAACTCTGCTTTTAATCTTTATCCCCCAGCAGCTTATTTTAATGATAACGACCTTGCTGAAATTAGAAAACGATGTGTTGGACGGGCCCCCATCAAATTCCATCCTTCACTTTATAGGGCAGTCAAACTAACCTTCCTCCTAAACATCGGCGGTCTGTCCCCCGACGGGTCTATCACTACTGAGATGACCACTGGATCTTTGGGGACAGCTGTCGGTGTCTTGACGCCGTCTATGTTCGATCAGGATTCCCAACCCTAAGTGACTCAGGATAGCTTTAAGATTAGCTAGTTTAAATGTTCGAGGGTTGAGGGACCCCTCTCGTAAACTTCGAGTTGCACGCGACCTTCAATGCCTCGGTGTGGATATTTGTTGTGTACAGGAAACTCACTTCATTCCAAGTGATTATCAGGGTATGCTCCTTAGAGACTTTCAGCTGGCTCCGATCCGGTGCAACTTTCGAGTTACATCGATCGATTCTTAGTTAGGAGAGTCGACCTAGGGCTTTTAGACTGTCCAAGTTTTCATAGTATAGTTTATTTGGACCATAGGCTTGTCCGGGTTCGAGTAAACTTAGATAGTGTTAAACCTAGGATGGCTAGTTACTGGAAGTTCAACACGTCCTTGTTCGATGTGAAAGACTTCCGAGAACAGCTTCTATTAACAATACAGAGGGAATTGACGGGGGATATCATCAGAAATAAGTGGTGGGGTAACCTAACAATGGTCATTAGGTCCTTTGCTGCTGATTTTAGTCGCCGGCTCAACCTTAGTTCTAGAGCAGCAAAAGCGGCACTAGAAGATAGATTAGAAAGGGCGGCGGAGGAGGGGTATAGTGCTAGCTATACTATAATTAAGGCTGAACTGGACTCCTTGGATAACAGGGAGGACCAGGGATTACTAGTTAGGGCTAGGTTAAAAAGAGCTCCAAACGAGGCAACAAATATGGCCGCATCATTGCGTGCGGAGGAGTTTCGACGTTCTGCGCATCGACACATCGCCAGTGTCACATTTCCGGACGGACGAACCGTAACTTCGAATGACGGAATCAGATAGGGCTAGACAGAACTCCTGGGATTGATGGTCTGCCCTACGAGGTGTATTTGAGGCTGTCGCCCATTTTTATTCCTTTGCTGACTGTACTCTTTAACTCCTGGTTTAGGAACGGGTGCACACCTACGTACTTTATCAGGGGGATCATCAAATTGTTATGCAAAGATAAAAATGGAGGGGATGGGATAGGTAATTTCCGACCCTTAACGATGTTAAACACAGAGTTAAAGATTTTGGCCGAGATTTTAGCTGCAGATTGTCTTACACCGTCTAATAAGTCCCGAACAGACTTGTTCTGTTAAGGGCCGGACGATTCAAGATAATTTGCACACGATACGCTTGATCATAGAAAAAGTCGACACAGAAGCCGCGCTGATCAATTTAGATCAGTCCAAAGCATTCGACAGAGTAGACCATCGTTACCTAGTGGCTGTTCTTCGCTCGGCTGGGTTTCGCTCTTGGATTCGCCTCTTGTATGCCAACCCCGGTGCTATGGTGGAAGTGAATGGGGTGAGGTCGAAGCCCTTCATGTTAACAAGATCGATCCACCAAGGTTGTCCGTTATCCCCAATTCTCTATGTACTGGCGCTTGAGCCATATTTGCGCCAGCTTCGGGTGAATCCGGTCCTTTGCGGGATTATTTTGCCAGGTAAAGTATACCGCCTATGCTGACGACGTGACCGTGCTTGTAACGAGCAGTGCCGAGATTAGAGTCGTCGACATAGAAACAAGTCGGTATGCTAAGGTTACAGGGGCCATAATTAACTACGTTAAGTCTATTGGCTTACGTATCGGTGCCTGGAGGGGTATGCCCCTTCAGGGACCCTTTGGTTGGACCGATGGGCCGTGCAAGCTACTCGGCATCTGGTTTGGCCCCGGCCTCTAGCTGGAGAAAAATTGGTCGGAAGTATTGGAAGCGGTCAAGGTCGCATTTCATTTGTGGTCCTTGAGAAACCTGTCTTTTTTAAGGGTCGGGCGGAGGTATGCAATTCTCATATCTACCCCCTGATCCTTTACCGTCTTTCAGTTCTTCCACTCCCGGAGACCACACTAGTTGATCTGGTGCGTTCTCTTTTCGCGTTCTTATGGCGCGGAAAGCAAGCCATGGTTATCCGGGAGGTCTGTTACCTACATCTGTCTGAAGGCGGTCTGGGCATGCCTAGTGTGGAAATACGTAGACACACTCTTAGGCTGATATACCTGGATCGAATGTGTACACCAAGTGAGGGAAACGGTGTCTTCTGGATAGAAGACACTAAGAAAGCCTTTCAGGCTTTGGAGAGTGTGCATTCGGCTGAGGGGGAGGCACACAAGTTGCCCCGAAACGAGTGCCCTTTCTATCGCGAGTGTCGGCAGGCCTTGAGATTTCTTCTACGGGTCAAAGAAAGCCTCTCTGACACCCAGCTGTTGTCTCGCAAGGTGCTATATCGGGCCTTAGTGAGGGGATCCGTTCGAGACGAAAAGATTGAGGAGTTCGGTTTTACGAAGGAGGAGCGCCGCTTAATATGGCCTTGGGCGCCTGGGTCGAGCTGCTTCGATAATTACGAAGCATCACTCACCTGGCTGGTAATACGAAATGCCTTCTGGGTCGGCAAAAGACTTTACGCAGCGGGTTTTACGGAGACACCCAATTGTGTCTGATGCGGAGAATGGGAGGAAGACCTTGATCATGCTTTCTTCCACTGCGCTATCGTTCGACCGTTCCGTGATTTAGTTCAAGGCTTCACGGTTCGCATGCTGAGCGGGTGGTTTTTGTGCTGGATTCCGTTTCACCATGCTGCAACTGGGCACCGACCATGAAGAAAGAAGCACGCTATGTTTTTCTGTGTTTGCTAGCAGTTATGAGAGGCGTGATTTGGACGACGCGACAGAAGGAGGTTTACGGAGATGAGACCTTTACTGCTCCCCAGCTTGTTCTTATTTTCAAATATCGATTGAAAATACGAATTAGGCTGAAGAAGGTGAAACTCGCTTAGGCAAATTTCAACGACAGGTGGGTGAAAGTTTCGCGACTGTGTAGAGTGAATGGAGCTAATCTTGAGTTCCTTTTTTTGAGTTTGCTTAGGTTTTGAGGATTTTGAGTAACTTGAATGACCTTAGACATGCATCGGACCACCTAGAATAGGAAAGATAGGCATTTTGGTTCGTTTTTTTTTTAACTTAGCTAGATTATGCCCGTTGTCATCGTCCCATTCCCCTTTTAAGTTTGCCTCGGTCCCATCGCCCCCCCCCCCGTTTTTTTTTCTCCCCGCTTTTTGGTTCGATAATCCCCAATCCCGGCCCCATTAGGTGAGGATAGACTGTTTTGTCAGTGATGTAGGCCATTTTTGTGGTGTTTATTCAATAAAAGTCAGTTTTCGTGGGACCTACATCTTTTCGACTGACAAAACTTTTTAGCTGCCACAATTATTAGCGAGGGAGTTCTTTTTACTAACCACTTTCTGTCATTGTATATATCTCATTCGATTACTGTAAAAAGATTTTTATCACCAACACCCCCACATCATGTATATATATATATATATTTGTAATTTTCGGGTTTTTAAGTAGGATGTCCACGGAGTGATTCTGGTATTTTGGTGAAAGAGTCTAGTTAAGTTAAAGTAATGTTAGTTAGATTGACATCAATCCCACACCTTTTTCGGCCTTGTGCCACATTTTTATTTTTGTACATATTTTGCAAAAATAAAATCAATATTTACCCCCATTAGGAGTCAAAAACGTTTTACATAAACGATGGTGATTATGTAAATGTGTAAATAAATAAAGAAATGGGGAATTAGCTCAAATAGTCGAACGCTCGCTTAGCATGCGAGAGGAACGGGTATCGGTGCCCCGATTCTCAAGTTTTTTAATACTTTTTGATTTTTACAATAAAAATAGGAAAAGCGTGAAGACACTTGTCCAAAAGTAAAGAAATTCTACTTGAATTCCCGAATTTCAGATAATTAAATTAGGTAAATTTATATATATATATATACCTTAAAATATGAAAAAAAGAATAAACAATTGGAGAATCGGGGTATCGATCCTGGTACCTCTCGCATGCTAAGAGAGCAATCTGCAATCTGACCTAAACCCCATGCCTTTTTTTCTTAACCCATTAATATAATCACAATCGTTTATGAATAAATGAAAATATGATAAGTTTGAAGACACTTGTCAGTTAGTAAAGAAATTCTACTTGAATTCCAAAATTTTCAGATGAGTAAATTTGGAAAATTTATATATATACCTTAAAAAATGAAAAAAGTAATCAACAAATGGAGAATCAGGGCATCAATCCCGGGACCTCCCGAATGCGAAACGACGGCTCTATGATCTGAGCCAATCCCGATGTCTTTACTTTTTCACTCATTAAAATAATAACAATAGTTTTATAAATAAATAAAAATATAAAACGCTTGAAGACACTTGTCCTTATGAAAAGAAATTCCATTTGCATTCCAAAATTTTTAGATAATTAAATTAGGTGAATTTATATATATATAACTCTAAAAATGAAAAACAAAAGTAATAAATAAGAGGAAAACCAGGGTATCGATCACCGTGCCTCTCGGATGCTAAACGAGCGCTCTACTATCTGAGCTAATTCCCCATCTCTCTACTCATTCCCTCATTAACATAATCACAATCGTGATTAAATGAAAATATAATAAGCTTGAAGAGACATTTCCGTAAGTTTAAAAAATTCTACTAGAATTCCAAAATTTTAAATGACTAAATTAGATAAATATATATGTACCTTAAAAAATGGAAAAGGTAATAACGAATGGAGAATCGGGGTATCGATCCCCGTTCCACCAGAATGCTAAGCGAGCGCTCTACCATCTGATCTAATTCCCCATGTGTTCATTTATCGACTCATTAACATAATCACAATAGTTTATGAATACATAAAAATATGAAAAGCTTGAAGGCACTTGTCTGGAAGAAAAGACATTTTACTTTAAATCCAAAATTTTTAAATAATTAAATTAGGTAAATTTATATATATAACTTAAAAAATGAAAAAGGTAATACGCAACTGGGTATCGATCCCCGTACCTACCGAATGCTAAGCGAGTGCTCTTCAATCTGAGCTTATTCCCACGTCTTTATTCGCTAATAACCATATTCACAATCGCTTATGAATAAATGAAAATATTATAAGCTTAAACGAACTACTCTGGACGTAAAGAAATTCTACGTGAATTAAAAAATCTTTTGATAATTAAATTAGGTAAATTTTTATATATAACTTAAAAAATGAAAACATGAACTAACAACTGGAGAATCGGGGCATCGATCCCCGTACCTCTCGCATGCGAAGCGAGGGTTCTACAATCTGAGCTACATCCTCATTTTTCTATTCATCCACCCATTAACATAATCACAATCGTTTATGAATATTATAAAATATGAAAAGCTAGATGGCACTTGTGAAGTAAAGAAATTCTACTTGAATTCCAAAATTTTTAGATAATTACATTAGGTAAATTTATATATACAAGAATAAAAAAGCATTGGAAATGCAAAAGGATATAGGGATGGTATGCCAAAAAGTATACAAACAAGATAGCTATGAATGGCTAGGCACATGGAAATAGAATTGCATCCAAAGTATAGCCCTATAGCTTTTCTCCAATCTTCATTCCGTGCCATCATTACGGTTGTAAAAAGCTATAGGGCTATACTTTGGATGCAATTCTATTTCCATGTGCCTAGCCATTCATAGCTATCTTGTTTGTATACTTTTTGGCATACCATCCCTATATCCTTTTGCATTTCCAATGCTTTTTTATTCTTGTTAATTAGTATTTTTACTTACAGTCTTATTTTTAAACTTACATTCATGATAGTATTGTCTTTTTTAGGAGGCGGCTCATTGCCGCCTCCATTAGTAGCAGGTCGCTTCCTGCTGGGTTTTAAGTCTTTGGGTTTTGGGCCTTAGGAGTTGCCTCTTGGTCCTCCATCGGTTCTATATTACATAGAGAGTGCTACCGCCTCTCTGATAAAACAGTTAGAGTATTATAAAGTTCTAAAATGTTCATACCTTCACTATTAAATTTTTCTTGGTTCATTCTTTGGCGTTTTGGCAAAGATTTGGCAGTTTTTGATATTTATATTTATAATAGTTTGTGCATGAGGCAGCTTTTTTCCCCTTAGGATCCCTGTTATACCGTGCTTTTGAGTCAGCACGTGAGGCAGCCTTCTTTTTTTCTGGTTCTTTGTTATAAAGAGCGCGTGAGGCAGCTTTTTTCCCCTCGGAATCCCTGTTATACCGTGCTTTAGAGTCAGCACGTGAGGCAGCCTTCTTTTTTTCTGGTTCTTTGTTATAAAGAGCACGTGAGACAGCCTTCTTTTTTTCTGGTACTTTGTTATAAAGAGCACGTGAGGCAGCCTTCTTTTTTTCTGGTTCTTTGTTATAAATAGCACTGAGGCAGCTTTTTTTCTCCTCAGAATCCCTGTTATACCGTGCTTTTGAGTCAGCACGTGAGGCAGCCTTCTTTTTTTCTGGTTCTTTGTTATAAAGAGCACGTGAGGCAGTTTTTCCCCTCGGGATCCCTGTTATACCGTGCTTTTGAGTCAGCACGTGAGGCAGCCTCCTTTGCGTCAGGATTTGCATGATACTTAATTCTTATTATTTCAGCATTTTTCTGATAGTATTCTTTTTGCTCAGATAATACCTTGACTTTATTTTTTTCATAGTCTATATTTCTCTGAGCTTTTTTACTACGTGCTGACTTTGGCATTTTTTATTAAATGTAAACATATAACACTTATGTGTATCTTACTATAATATCACTTATCTTATAGCAAGACAACTCTCGTAGAATTGAGATACTGCCCCGTCACCAATAGTTAAAGTGTGGAACGGTATATACACCAATAGTGTAGTTGTTATCTTTATATGAAGTCCTAATCAGTGACAGTGTGAGGTTACTTGGTTAATTTATTGTAGTTTATTTTAGAAAACTTACTTGTTTTTATTAGTAGATTGTGTATAGTAGCAACAATATCTAGTTATTTTTGTGGCTAGGGCTTGCATTTTGATTCTTTTTGGTCAGCTTCCAGTGAGTTCTTAGAAGATGACTTTCTTGCAGTTTCTTTTGCGGTTAATTTAACTTATTTCCTTTGGCGTTTGGTGAGTTCTTAGAAGAACTGGTCTGATCTACTTTTCTTAGCGAGCGAAGAGATTCAGCTGCATTTAACAATGGTTGCTATAGTGTATTTTTGCGCATGCGTGAGAATTTCAAGTTTCCTCCTTATTTTTCAATAGTTTGACAGTAGTCATGTGCCTTTCTGCCAAGAGCGTGAGACGTCAGTGTTAGCCGTGATCGTCTAGAGGTTAGTTCCCCACGTTGTGGCCGTGCTAACCTAGGTTCGAATCCTGGTCACAGCATTGACATTTTGTACATATTTTACAGTCCAAAATCTGAAGAATTATTTGTTTTTATAACATTGTTTTTTGACGTCGCACTTGCTGATAGGTTACTCTTATAACAATTTTGATCAACTGAGATAAAGATTTCGTGGTTTCATTAACGCTGGTGGGTTATTGTTTAAAGAAAAAACCTTAACGTTCACCTCAAATATTCAGCGTCCAAGAAATATAGGCCACTGGCAAACTGGAACGTCTGTGAGCATCCGGTGTATTATTTGGAGCTGTCCCTTTTGAGAGAAGTTCCGTGTTCGAAGTGGTCTGTCTACAATGGGTATATAGTGTTTAAAACTTGTTATTACACGTAATCTTATTTAATTATGGAGTTAGGTAAAAAGCGATGGGTCACTGCACTTCTCCGTGTAAAGAGCAGTCGATTGATGCTTGAACTGTTGTCAGAGACCGTTCGTACACCGAGATACATCGTCTCAAAAGAAAGAAGAAAGAAGAAGAAAGAAGAACAATTTGCCATTTTTGTACCCTTTTTTTTTTTGCTCTCTTTTGACATTTTAACCGACGTTCTGACACTCGCTGGATTCGTAAGACGCTTCTCTGTAAGAATATGTGCTTTTTGAAACTTATAAGTTGATTTTAGTTGAGATTTGGATAGTTTTGTTTTGTAGGCGTATATAGGCGTGTACGGGCCATCCCTATATAGAGAGTGCTACCGCCTCTCTGATACATTAAAAATGAAAAAAGTAATAAACAACTGGAGAATCGATCCCCGTACCTCTCGCATGCAAAGCGAGTTCACTACCATCTGAGCTAATTCCCCATGTCTGCATTAACACATAAACATAATCACAATAGTTTATGAATAAATGAAAATATTAAAAGCTTGAAGGCACATGTCTGCATTCACCTACTATCATAATCACAATACTTTATGAACAAATGCAAATAAAAAAAGTAATAAACAAATGGAGAATCAGGGCATCGATCCCCGTACCTCTCGCATGCTAAGCGAGCGCTCTACCATGTGAGCTAATTCCCCTGGTCTGCACCCATTATCATAATCACAATAGTTTATGAATAAATGAAAATATTAATAGCTTGAAGGCACTTTTCTGGAATTAAAGAAATTCTACTTGAATTCAAAAATATTAAGATAATTAACTAAGGTAATTTTATATATATATATATATATACCTTAAAGAATGAAAAAAGAAAAAACAACTGGAGATAAAAATGGCAGAAACACTATAGGATGACCTCCAATCTGTAGTGAAATGGGGACAAAAATGGTTGGTTACATTCAATGCTGCTAAGACTAAGCTTGTTTCCTTCAATAACTACAAGAAATCTTATCTACCACCAATAGCAATGGCCAAGAACACATTGCCTGAAAGTACTTCTTTTAAACTCCTCGGCCTAACGTTTACAGGGAATATGAACTGGAATAGATACATTGAGAGCATTGCCAAGCTGTTGCAAGGAAGGTTGGCTCCCTCTACCGTGCTATAAAACTACTTACGCCTGACAGTATCCTATACCTCTATAAGTCCACCATTCGCCCATGTCTGGAGTACTGTTGTCACATCTGGGCTGGTGCATCTGCTGCTTGTCTCTCGCTCCTGGACAGGGTACAAAAGAGAGTCGCCAACCTGATAGGTCCAGAACTGTCATCTAGGCTTCAGCCTCTATCCCATCGACGAAATGTTGCATCCCTCTGCCTGTTCTACAAATACTTTAATGGTGAATGCTCTGACGAACTGCAAACACTTGTACCTCCCCGACGTAACTACCCCCGACAAACACGACAAGCTACTAAGTCTCATACCTTTACAGTAGAGATCCCTAGGTGCAGAAAGCCTTTTACTCAAATAGTTTCTTCCCCAGAACTGCGGGTCTTTGGAACTCCCTTCCAGGATTCTACTTTCCCAACTGCACTGATATGTAGAAGTTCAAGTGTAATGTTAACACACATCTTTCTACTCATCTCCCTTCATAATGACCTCGCTAATTAAGTCCCTAATAGTAGCCCCCTGCTTCAAAGTGGCACTGTGCCTTGTTTGGGGTGAAAATTGAATAATAAAAAAAAAAGAATCGGGCAATCGATCCCCGTACCTCTCGCATGCTAAGCGAGCGCTCTATCATCTGAGCTAATTACCCTTGTCTGCATACACCTATTATCATAATCACAATAGTTTATGAATAAATGAAAATATTAAAAGCTTGAAGGCATTTGTCTGCAAGTAAAGAAATTCTACTTGAATTCCAAAAATATTTAGATAATCCAATAAGGTCAATTGATATATATAATTTAAAAATGAAAAAAATTATTAACATCGGGAGAATCGGGGAATCGATCCCCGTCTCTCTCGAATGCTAAGCGAGCGCTCTACCATCTGATCTAATTCCCCATGTGTTCATTTATCGCCTCATTAAAATAATCACAATAGTTTATGAATACATAAAATATGAAAAGCTTGAAGACACTTATCTGGAAGTAAACACATATTACTTTAAATACAAAATTTTTACATAATTAAATTAGGTAAATTTATATATATAAAAAATGAAAAAAGTAATACGCAACTGGGTGTCGGGTATCGATCCCCGTAACTCCCAAATGCTTAGCGAGTGCTCTTCAATCTGAGCCAATTCCCACGTCTTTATTCACTAATAACAATATTCACAATTGCTTATGAATAAATGAAAATATTATAAGTTTAAACGAACTCCTCTGGAAGTAAAGAAATTCTACTTGAATTCCAAAATTTTTAGATAATTAAATTAGGTAAACTTTTATATAAAACTTAAAAAATGAAAAAAATATTAAACAACTGGAGAATCGGGGCATCGATCCCCGTACCTCTCGCCTGCGAAGCGAGGGTTCTAAAATCTGAGCTAAATCCCCATTTTGCTATTTATCCACCCATTGACATAATCACAATATGAAATATGAAAAAAGCTTGGTGGAACTTGTCGTGAAGTAAAGAAGTTCTACTTGAATTCAAACTTTTTTAGATAATTAAATAATGTCTATTTATATATATCCCTTAGAAAATGAAAAAGTGATAAACAACTGGAGAATCGGGGCATCTATCCCCGTACCTCTCGCATGGTAAGCGAGCGCTCTACCATCTGAGCTTATACCCCATGTCAGCATTCACCTATTATCATAATCACAATAGTTTATGAATAAATGAAAATATTAAAAGCTTGAAGCCACTTGTCTGGAAGTAAAGAAGTTCTACTTGAATTCGAAAATTTTCAGATAATTAAATTAGGTAAATTCATACATATGTACCTTAAAAAATGAAAAAAGTAATAAACAAATAGAGAATCAGGGCATCGATCCAGTACCTCTCGCATGCTAAGCGAGCGATCTACCATGTGAGCTCATTCCCCATGTATTCATTCAACTATTATCATAATAACAAGAGGTTATGAATAAATGAAAATATTAAAAGATTGAAGGCACTTGTCTGGAAGTAAAGAAGTTCTACTTGAATCCCAAAATTTTCAGATAATTAAATTAGGTAAATTTATATATACCTTAGAAAATGAAAAAAGTAATAAACAACTGTCTGGAAGTAAAGAAATTCTACTTGGATTCCAAAATATTTAGATAATTAAATTAGGTCAATTTATATATATATACTTTTCAACTGAATATAGTAATAAACAACTGGAGTATCGGGCATCGATCCCCGTACCTCTCGCATGTTTAGCGAGCGCTCTACCATCTAAGCTAATTCACCGTATCTGCATTCACCTATTATCATAATCACAATAATTTATGAATAAATGAAAATATTAAACGCTTGAACGCACTTGTCTGGAAGTAAAGACATCATACTTGAATTCCAAAATATTTAAATAATTACATAATCTCAATTTATATATATACTTTAAAAAATTAGCAAAGTAATAAACAAGTGGAGAATCGGGGCATCGATCCCCATACCTCTCACATGCTAAGAGAGCGTTCTACCATCTTAGCTAATTCCCTGTGTATTAATTGACCCATTCTCATAATCACAATAGTTTATGAATAAATGAAAATATTAAAAGCTTGAAGGTACTTGTCTGGAAGTAAAGAAATTCTGCTTTAAATCCAAAATTTTCAGATAATTAAATAAATTTATATATATATATATATATATATATATATATATATATATATACTTTAAAAACAAAAACTGATAGACAACTGGAGAATCGGGGCATCGATCCCCCGCACCTCTCGCATGCTAAGCGAGCGCTCTACCATCTGAGCTAATTCCACTCTGTCTGTTTTTTTTTGTTTTTTTTTATATTACTGTCTCACTTTATCTTTTTTTGTTATTTACTTTTGAATGAGCCTTACATAACAAAAAATATTTTTCGAAATACAAAAGTCAAGAATTTTTCGAAATACAAAAGTCAAGAATAACTTTATTAAATAAATCACCAAATTCACCATTCGTAAATACACTGAGTAACACAGAGTCAAAACATATTTTACGTCTTGTTCTGTTGTTTTTGCTTTTGTTTTACTGCATATCAATCCTTTCTCGTGTGATTTAATGCCGAATCGTGTAATTTTGTAACATTTATACAGCTTCACGTTGTTTACATAGTTATTACTTATGTTTTGTTCGTTTTATTTTGCTTCTTTTACAGGCAGTCATCATCTTCTAATGCCCACCGACAGGGCATACATCTTTAAATACTATAAAAAATGGACACAACAATTTTTTTAATATGAAATAAAACACTTTGTTTCATTACTTACGATTTAATTTAATTAAAGAAATATTTATTTCCTATTTAAAGATTTTCAGTATATTTTATTTAACTGAAGAAATATTTATTGTTCATACATATATTTTTTCCATTATTTTTATTACATTGTTAGGTGAAGTTTCAGAATAGTTACCCCCCTCTCCATATTAATAATGGCTTTCAGCATGATTCTTACAATAGCGGTATCAAAGTTTTTTTGTTTTTTTTTCTTATTTTTCGTACGGTGTCACGTCATCATTATCGCAAACTAATGAAACGCGTCATCATCATTGCAAACATTAATTAATGTGAATTATCTCCCTTTATTGTTCAATCTTTATTAGTTAAAAAATCATTAAACCCTTTTATTTCCCAAAAATCTCCGAACAACAAAAAAACATATATATGGACTGTCTATTTATGGTTCCGGATTATTTTAAAGACAATTATGTATAGAAGGTATCGTTCCACAGTTTAAATGCTATAGTATTTTACTTACATTTTTAACTATGTCTTCTGTTTATTATTGTATTGTAATACGGAACGCTTATTCTATTTTATTCAGTAATAAATATATTTTTTACATTTAACGTTACGAGTTCGTTTTTTTTTACTGTGCCACTTAATCTTTTTTTTTATTTTTATTTACTTTTGAGTGAGCCTTACATAACAAAAATATGTTTCGAAATACATGTTACAAAAGTCAAGAATGACTTTATTAAATAAATCACCAAATTTTTGTTTCATTACTTACGATTTAATTTATTTAAAGAAATATTTATTTCCTATTTAAAGATTTACAGTATATTTTATTTAACTGAAGAAATATTTATTGTTCATACATATATTTTTCCCTTATTTTTTTACATTGTTAGGTAAAGTTTCAGAATAGTTAACCCCCTCCCCATATTTCAGCATGATTCTTATAATAGTGCTATCAAAGTTTATTGATTTTTCTTATTTAACAAAAATTGTAAAAAAAATACAAGAACATTTTAAACATTTTTTTTCATTAAATCGTTAGTTATGTGAAGGTTTAGAATAGTCAAACCCTCTCCCCTTATTAAGAATGGCATTTTTATTATTTCAGCATGATGCTTACATTTTTCTTAATATAAAAACAAAAGATACAAGAAAATGTTAAGTTCTTTTTTTTTTAATTAAAATGTTAGATCAAAGTTCGGAATAACTTACTTTACAGCCAATTAGCCAGCTGTATTAAAATGTTTTAGCATTTAATACCTAATAAGGTTTTCGCTTCAATTGTCACAAGCAGACGATATCGATTCAAAGGAGGTAATTCGTCAACAATTGTTTTAGCCGAATTTTACGGTAAAGTGTAGTGGACTGGTGTATATATTATACATATCCCCCAGTCGTACAAGATAGGAGAAATGATTTGAATTGGGAAAGGAAAAATGAATTGCTTTAGGGAAGGAACGAAAAACGCGTTTACTTGAATTAAACGAACTAGGATTTATTTCGTGAAGAAACAAATGAAAGAAAAGGGTACTACACATGTTTAGTTTGGTGTGCGTCTCTCGCTGGTAAGAAGGAAAGTCTATTGTCGTAAAGAGAGAAAGTCAATCCAGTTTGGTGTGTGTCTCGCTGTTAGCTGGTGAGGAGGAAAGTCTATTGTAGTATAGAGAGAGAATGAGAAAAAGTCAATCCAGGCCATGGAGATAGAAAACGTGTAAGGTGTACGTACGGTCACTATCGTTTGTTCGCGTGTGGGAAGAGTGAGTAATATAGTGGAAATCGAAATGATAGTCCAGCGTGTACACAAAGACAAAGATAGAAGGTTGACTTCAGTTAAACTGCGCGCCATGTTAGCAGTCAGCTACGCGAAGGTATTCGCAGGGTCAAGTTGTATATATATAGAGAGAAAGAGTGAGAATGTCAATCCAGTTCATGGAGAGAGAAAGCGTATAAAGTGTACGTACTGTTTGTTAGCTTTTTGCCCCACATGGTAGCGAGTGGCGTGAAGCATGGGCGTGCGCCTCCCGAAAGGGAGGCGGCTGGTTCGCCGAACCTCTCGGCTCGTGAGCTGGTCCGAAAAAGGAGATGCTGCTTATTGCTCTTGCTTTTATAACTGTTTCCGGTGGTCTTTTGCGCATATGTGGATTTCCTTTGAAAGGGAAGTGATATTGTCCATCTGTGCGTACGTTAGCGTGTGTGTATACACGTGAATATGAGTGTATGTACGAGAACGTGAATATATGTACGTGTGTGGACGTGCGCGCGTATGTTTGTGTGCACGTATGTATATGACAAGTAATATAGCTTGAGATGTGAACGCGTGTTTTTGTGTGAGACTAGGAAAGGCTCCCACAAAAGCTTCTATATAAGTCACAAAATTATCTACTAAACCAGTGTAACTTGGTGAAATTTCGTTATTCATTTAACCGTAAACAAACAACACCATCGTCAACAACAAAAACAGAGCTTTGCTTCAACAAAGTTTACTGACTTGTGGATAAGTCATCCAGCATTAAATGATTGTCATCAGCTTATTTTGATGATCAGAAACTAAATATTTAATCCGGCGTAAGTTTTGAACATTTTTGATCCTTCTTACTGTAAATATTTAAAATTATTAAATTACTTTTGGCAATTTTAGAAACGGCCATTAGAATACTAAAATTTTAATCTAGCCATCCCTTATTTATAGAGATAAATTAGAAAAAGTATCGACTATTAAATACCCTTTTAAAAATTACGCAACTTAACTTTTTTAATATCAAATAAACACTTTGTTTCATTACTTAGGATTTAAACAAATATTTATTCTCAATTTTTACATTTTTCGTATATTTTACAAAATTTAAGATAAATTTATTGAAATGAAATTATTAAGTTATTCACCAAAAGAAAATAACATGTTCACAAATAAATGTATGCTTCTACACTTTGTAGCCGAAAAAAAACGCTATGTTTTTTAGCACATCTGCTGCCAGAATCCGAGGAAGACATCAGTACTTTAAACTATGACCGAATCATGAAATAACTGGAAAGCGTGTACAGTTCTTTAATCAAAGCCAAAATAGGTGCTTCTACACTTTTATATCAATACATTTATTGAATAAATAAACTAGTTTCTACACTTTAAAATACTGATGTCTCTCTTGGATTCTGGCAGCAGATGCACTGAAAAACATGGCATCTTTTTCTTCGGCGACAAAGTGTAGAAGCACCAATAAATGTTATGAGAGGGAACAATTTATTATTAAATAATTTATATAATTCACCTAGATATCATCTAGATATCATTTTTACAGATCTAAATTATAAAAATATCGATTCAAATTCCTCTTAGAAAAATTACACACTAATGATTTTTAATATAAAAAACGGAAAACGGTTTCATTAATTAAGAAATATTTATTCTCATTTTAAACATTTATATTGAATTTTATTTCATTATAGAAACATTTATTTTTCGTATCAAAATCTTTATTTATAATTTTTTTTTATTAAGACCAATTAAATTTTCACACAGAATGAACCAAATCACTAGCACTACATTGGAAGATACAAGATGTGCAGCAAGAGAACGACAAAGACGAAGGCGTCAGCAGCTACGAACTGAAGAAAGGGATAATATCAGATTGCAAAGGAGAAACATATTGAGACAGCAAATAAATAACATGACTGAAGAAGACAGACAACTTTATCTGCAAAATGAAAGAGCTAGGCAACGGGAAAGAAGAAACAATATGAATGAATCGGAAAGACAAAATATCCCGTATTATTTTGTAGGTGACATGAGTTTGATTTGCTCATTTTGTAGAGCACTTAGTTTCGAGGAGAAGCATTGAATTGTTGTCAAAAGGAAAAGTTTCTCTTCCTCCCTTACAAGATTATCCTCCTCAACTCCAAAGGTTACTCGAAGGTAATGACCAAGAAGCATTTAATTTCAGATCTAATATACGCAATTATAACTCATCGTTTCCATTTGCATCATTTGGAGCAAATATTGTCCGCCTTCCTGGAAGAGGCCCCTATTGTTTTCGCTTACAAGGTCAAACCTATCATTATTCCAGTACTCTGCACCCAAATAATGAAGAGGAGAGAAAATATGGACAAATTTACATCTTGGACTCATCTGAAGCAAATCAACTCCGGTGTAATTTACCAGAAAATAATAAATGTATCCAAAGTGTTTTGAAACCATAGCTATAGTTATGGAGAATAATCCTTATGCCCAAGCTTATAAAAATATGAGGGCCATTGAATTAGAAGAGGAAGCACATGCTATAAGGGAAAATGTAAAGCCAAGGAGAATTTCGATGCATTTCACCGCTGGTCCAGATATCAAAAGATTTAACAATCCAATAAACAACGAAATAGGTGTAGCATTTGTTGGTGAGGATGGTGCTCCACCTGCTAACAGAGATATTATTGTTTACCCACATTCTCAACCAAAACACCGAATTTCTTATCTATCTTGCCACTTGGGCCCCATGATATATCCCATATTATTTCCAAATGGTGAACAAAGCTGGTACATAAACATGCAACATAGGCCAGAACGGCAAACAAGAGTTTGCAATAAAGTGACAATGCAAGAGTATTACAGTTATCGCCTTGCAATTAGAGATTCATTCAGTATTATCCATAGATCTGGTAAACTATTCCAACAATATGTAGTTGATGCATATGTGAAAGTTGAAGGGTGCAGATTGAACTTCATTAAACGCCATCAAAGTCAACTAAGAGCAGCTCAATATTCTGGCTGAAGTGATTATTTAGCAAGGAATAAAGATGGCGATTCTGGTGCACCAGTTATTCTACCATCTTCATTTACAGGAAGCCCTAGGAATCTTCAACAAATGTATCAAGATACAATGGTAGTTTTCTGTAAATATGGAAAGCCAGACCTACTCCTTACCTATACATGTGATCCAAGATGTCCTGGAATATTAAACAACTTAGGGTCATCAGAACTTGCATAAAATCGACCTGACTTAATATCACGTGTGTATCATGCACATCTAAATGAACTTTTGAAAAACATTAAAGACAGACATGTATTGGGAACTCCTGTTGCATATGTTTATGTTATTGAATTTCAAAAAAGAGGGCTACCACACTGCCACATGATCATAATGCTGCGAGATCAGGATAAGATCAGAATAGTTCAACAAATTGATGCAATTGTGTCAGCAGAAATACCTGGACTAGAAGATCCAGAGCTTCGTGATTTAGTTAAATCTTTAATTGCACATGGTCCATGTGGTGCAGTTAATCCTAATTCTCCTTGTATGAGTAAAGGATTATGCCAAAAAAAATTTCCAAATGCATTTAGAGAAGAAACAGTAGAAAACATTGATGGATACCCGGCTTACAAGCGTGCAAATAATGGTGACTCAGTTCAAGTCGGTAATTTTACTGTTGATAATAGATACATAGTCCCTTTCAACAAATTTCTTCTGAGAAAATATCGAGCTCATATTAACTTAGAAATCTGCTCTTCAGTCAAGAATATAAAATACATATTTAAATACGTTTATAAAGGACATGATAGTACTATGATGGAGGTTAATAACAATGATTCATCCATTAATATCGATCAAAGAGAAACAATGCAATCAGAACAAAGAGATGAACTCAAGCAATATCTATCATGCAGATATGTATCACCTCCAGAAGCAATGTGGCATCTTTCTGACTATAAAATGCATGGACAGTCTCATGTTGTGTACCGTTTAGCTGTACACATGCCTGGCGAGCAACAGATTTATTATCAACATGCACAAGCTGAACAAGCAATTCAACAAGCACAACAACGTCACACAAATTTGACTGCTTGGTTTGAACTAAATCAGAATGATATTACTGCTAACCAATATTTTTACTGTGATATTCCACATCATTATGTATTCAACAAAACTGCTACAAAATGGACTAAAAGAGATCGGTCAAGTAATTTGATCACAAGAATGTATACAGTTTCACCAAACCAAAGTGAAATGTTTTATTTATGGATTCTGCTCCTTCATGTCTCCGCCGCAATCATAACCAGCAATTCCTGGCAATATCAACAGCATCAGTTACGATCGCATTGACCGTCAATAAAAGTTAACACTAAAGTTCTTTGCTTGTTCTACTTGCTTCCATACGTTCATTTTGGTAATATAACAATAAGGAATTTCTTATTGATGTGTTTTAAAAGATTTTAGCTACCGTGGAATTTCCACGGGTCATGCTAGTATTTATATAATTAAATTAGGTCATTGTAAATATATATTTAAAACGAAAAAAGTAATGACCAACTGGAGACTCGGGGCATCGATCCCGCACCTCTCGCATGCCATGGGAGCGTTCTACAACATGAGCTAATTCCCCACGTCTACATTTACCTACTATCATAATCACAATAGTTTATGAATAAATGAAAATATTAAAAGCTTGAAGGCACTTGTCTGCCAGTAAAGAAATTCTACTTGACTTCTAAAATTTTTAGATAATTAAATTAGGTCTATTTATATATATACCTTAGAAAATGAACAAAGTAATAAACAACTGGAGAATCGGGGCATCGACCCCCGTACCTCTCGCATGCTAAGCGAGGGCTCTACGATCTGAACTAATTCCCCGGGTCTGCATTAACTTACTATCATAATCACAATACTTTATGAATAAATGAAAATACTAAAAGCTTGAACCCACTTGTCTGCAAGTAAAGAAATTCTACTTGAATTCCAAAATATTTAGATAATTAAATAAGGTCGATTTATATATATACTTTACACATAAAAAGCGTAATAAACAACTGGAGAATCGGGGTATCGTTCCCCGTACCTCTCGCATGCTAAGCGAGCGCTCTACAATCTGAGCTAATTCCCCGTATCTGCATTCCCCTCTTATCATAATCCCAATAGTTTACGAATAAATGAAAATATTAAAAGCTTGAACGCACTTGTCTGCAAGTAAAGAAATTCTACTTGAATTCACAAATTTCCAGATAATTGAATAACGTCTACTTATATATATATGCCTCAGAAAATGAAAAAAGTATTAAACAAGTGGAGAATCGGGGAATCGATCCCCGTACCTCTCACATGCTAAGCGAGCGCTCTACCATCTGAGCTAATTCCCCGTGTCTACATTAACCTACTATCAGAATCACAATTTTTTTTTTTTTTTTTTTTTTACACAGTTATCACCACTTATCAAAGCCTGGAAGCCACTCAGGGATAAGGGTTATTGCAAGCACATTACGCCAGGTTGGAGATTTAATGAAGTGTTTAATTAAGGGGGCGGTTCATTAGGAATTTGTTAACATTGGACTTGAAGACATCCAAGTTGTAGTCCGGAGGGAAGCAGGCAGACGGAACAGAGTTCCACAGGCGTGCAGTTCTAAGAAAGAAGCTTTGTTCATGGAATCCGCGTTTTGATTTAGGCACAGATATAGAGTGGGGGAAATTTTTCACAGTAGATTCAGCTAGACGGGTGTTTTTCGTGAAAGATTGGCGAGGGGGGACCAGAGATTGAAGTTCAGACGAGCACCTACCATGAAAATAACGATAAAACAAGGATAGGCTCGCAATGTCTCTTCTGTGGGAGAGAGGTTGCAGGGTAGAGAAAAGGGCATCCCCCACTAAGCCACGAAGTCTATTTTGTACTCTGTCAAGGCATGATAGGCTGTTTTTGGCCGCTCCTGCCCAGATATGGCAACAGTATTCCATCCTTGGACGTACTTGGCTTTTATATAGATAAAGAATTGCATCAGTAGTGAGATATGTACTGGAGCGGTAGAAGGATCCCACCATCTTTCCAGCAACCTTGGCAACAGACTTGATGTACGTGTTCCATTTCAGTTCAGGAGTAAAGATAACCCCAGAAGCTTGTCAAAACACGAGGCCTCACCCAGACGAGAGCCATCCATCACAATTGATGCCAGCTGGGGATCAGAGCGTTGATGATGTAAGGATAGGAGTTTGGTTTTGGATGCGTTAAAGGTAACCAGCCACATCTTCCCCCACTGAACCACGCGCTCGAGATCAGAGGAGAGAGAATCAGAGAGAGCTTTGTCATTTACAGCCTTTGATGCGTTGCCATAGATGGTCGTGTCATCAGCATAGATGTCAACGAATGATTTAAGTATGTGTTAGGGAGGTCATAGATGTAGATCAGGAAGAGAGTTGGGCCCAGGATTGACCCCTGAGGGACTCCAGCATTTATATTGCAGGCCTCGGATTTTTGTCCATCTACCACTACTCTTATGAGCCTATCGGAGAGAAATGATTTAATGATTGAGAAAACATTTCCAGTTATACCGTAGCTGGCAATCTTGTGAAGTAGACCCTTATGCCATACCTGTCGAAGGCCTTTGATATGTCAAGAGCAATTGCCTTAGAAAGGAAGCCTTTGTCAAGAGATTCACTAATCCTGTTGGATATAACCGTCAGCACATCTGCGGTAGATCTTGCAGAGCGGAAACCATATTGTGTGTCACTAAGAAGGTTATTCCTGCTGAGGTGGTTGACTATTTCTCTATTTAATATGGATTCCAGCAACTTACTCATAACACACAGGAGACTTATTGGTCTGTACTGAGAGGGAGATGACTTATCACCTGAATTCTTAAATACAGGGCAAACTGATGAGGTCTTCCAGGGAGTCGGAAAGCACTTCTCCTTAAGGCAGCGCTTAAATAGTTTCGTAAGTATGGGAGCAAGTTCTGGTTGAAGCTTTTTTTAACACTATAATAGGGATGCCATCAGGGCCAGTTGCTTTACTGGAATCTAGGTCCTTTATTAGCTTGGCGGCCTCATGCATGGATATTTGTATGCTACCTAGCTTGTTGTGTGTTATAGGAGGAAATATGGGGAGTTGATGGCCTTCGTCGCATAGGGTAGAATTAGCAGCAAAGTTCTTTGCAAATAGTTTGGCCTTGTCTGATGCTGACGAGATGACCTCTGGTCCATTGATAATGGTTGGGATAGAACGCACACTTCTGTTCAGGATCCTATTTGTTATTTGCCAAAACTGGTGGGATCCAAGCCGCTGATCAGCTACCTTGGATTTAACAGACTGAGCATATAGCTCTCTTGCATTTTTTATTACTCTTTTACAGTGGTTGCTGGCAGACCTGAAAGCAGCTTTAGTCTCAGTGCATCTCTTACGTTGGTAGCTATGGAAAATGTGATTTCTGTGCGCGATAGCAGCAGCACATTCTGGGGAGAACCATGGCTGGCTGTTAGGTTTTTGTTGGAATTTTTTAGATGGTATGAATTGGTCTATGCCTACAATTAACCATTCGGTCAGATCTGATACTATAGAGGACACTTCCTTTTTAAACATGGAGTGCAGAGGTAAATCAGATATGAATGTACGGAAGCTATCCCAGTCAGCCATAGAGTATCGGTATACAGTACGGTGGAGGGGTACGTCTGGGGGCTTCTTACATTTCGTTTTTATCTTAACTGATACTACGGAGTGGTTGGAGGATCCTAGAGGAGAATGAAAGGAACATGAACATAGCTCAGGGGAAGTTGAGAGAAAAAGGTCTAAGAGGCTTGCATATTGACCGGGTGTATCGGGCACACGGGTGGGTTCGCGAACAATCTGAGTGAGGTCATAAGCAATGGCAAAATCATGACAAAACCTCCCCTCATCATCTGTCTTATTTGTAATGGGTCAGACATTCCACGTTATGGACGTTGAAGTCACCACAGATGTGGATGTTAGCCGAGGGATGTGAAGACAGTATGTGGTCTATTTTCTCAGATATGCTCTTAAAGATAGTAACTCCGCTGTTGTGGGGCCTATAGAGGGCAAATATAAATGCAGTGGTGTTAGCAAGTGCAACCCTGAAGCACATATAGGGTAAATTAGGATCTTCTCTAGAGATATCTCTGCCACATGGGAAGCCATCCTTAATGTAGGCACATATTCCATGCCCATGGCGATCTTGGGTGTCAGATTTAGCTGTTAAATTGGAGTATCCGTTAATTATGAACTCATCTAGGGCAGTGGTCGGCCCTATTCCAGTTTCACTTTGAAATAATATGTCCGGTTTCGTCTCCTGTAATTGGGTTTCAACCTCTGGAAGGTTGGAACGTAGACCCCTGATGTTGGAGAATGAGACCTGGTAGTAGGGGTCTACGTTGGAAGATGGGGTTCTAGGTTTAATCGAGTTTTTATTCTGGAGATATTTGATGTTGAGGTTTGGGGATTTGTGGAATAGGTCGGCATACTTCGTTAGAGCAGTACAGAGAGGGAAAGTAAGAGAGAAAAAGACAGAATTTTTTTTGTAGCACATGAAACGGTAAAGCCATGACAATTACCCACTAGTATGGCATCGAGAGGCCCAACCAGAGACAATTGCATGGTCCAGATCCACTCAGAAAATGGCAAAACAGCAGTCCCAGTACTTTGCGCCTGCTGATAGGACAGCCTCCTTAGTGGTTAATCCAAGGTTCGGGTCCCTGACTATCAGGCGGATAACGTAAAGCCAGACAAAACGTTTACCTCCAGAACCGTTACTAGTGACATGGCGACAAGAACAGACAGAAATTTCATGAATAAATGAATATATTAAAAGATTGAAGGCACTTGTCCGCAAATACAGAAACTCTACTGTAAATCATAAATATGTAGATAATTGAATGAGGTCAATTTATATATATATATACTTTACAAATAAAAAAAATAATAAACAACTGGAGAATCGGGGCATCGATCCCCGTACCTCTCGCATGCTAAGCGAGCGCTCTACCATCTGAGCAAATTCCCTGCGTCTGCCTACCCTACTATCATAATCTCAATATTTTATGAATAAATGAAAATATTAAAAGCTTACCGGCACTTGTTCGCAAATACAGAAATTCTACTTAAATTCCAAAATATTTAGATAACTAGCGGGGGTACCCGGCGTTGCCCGAGTGTTTGTTTCCGGGACGGGGAAGGGGAGTTTTAAAAAATGTTATGGTAGGTAAGTAGGAAGGATCAAACCCGGAGTCATGAGTAAAAGTAGGAAAATAAAGTGTGAAAAAAAAACAAAAAAAAAAACATCTGCAACGTTAACTTCACATGAAAGAACAACGAAGCCAAACCGGTGTTCTCTTCTCAACTGTTCCTTGTGAACGATCCCCAAACGGTGTTAAGTGGTGGCAGGGGGAGGAGGAATTTATTAGAGAGAAAATATTTTACCACTTCCATTGATCTTAACCGATTTTGACCGTGACTTCTCAGCAGAAAAAGTATAGAAATCTAAGATTATCGAGGAATTTGAGAAATAATAAGCCTATAACACACCTCAGATATTGTTCTGCCGTTTGTGCATATTAAATTTGCATGAAATATCTTCATTTTTAATCCTATTAATGTCAAAATCAGACGCGAAAAATGAGTTCATTTTATTTATATAGAGAAGAGAAGAGAAGAGAAGATAATTGAATGAGGTCAATTTATATATATATACTTTAAACATAAAAAAATAATAGACAACTGGAGAATCGGGGCATCGATCCCCGTACCTCTCGCATGCTAAGCGAGCGCTCTACCATCTGAGCTAATTCCCCGCGTCTGCCTACCCTACTATCATAATCTCAATATTTTATGAAAATATTAAAAGCTTACAGGCACTTGTCCGCAAATACAGAAATTCTACTTAAATTCCAAAATATTTAGATAATTGAATGAGGTCAATTTATATATATATACTATAAAAATAAAAAAAAAATAATAAACAACTGGAGAATCGGGGGATCGATCCCCGTACCTCTCGCATGCTAAGCGAGCGCTCTACCATCTGAGCTAATTCCCCGCGTCTGCTTACCCTACTATCATAATCTCAATATTTTATGAAAATATTAAAAGCTTGAAGGCACTTGTCCGCAAATACAGAAATTCTACTTAAATTCCAAAATATTTAGATAATTGAATGAGGTCAATTTATATATATATACTATAAAAATAAAAAAAATAATAAACAACTGGAGAATCGGGGCATCGATCCCCGTACCTCTCGCATGCTAAGCGAGCGCTCTACCATCTGAGCTAATTCCCCTATATCTGCATTCAAAAACTATCATAATTCCAATAGTTTATAAATAAATGAAAATATGAAAAGCTTGAATGCACTTGTCTGCAAGTAAAGAAATTCTACTTGAATTCACAAATTTCCAGATAATTAAATAATGTCTATTTATATATATAGGTCAATTTATATATATACTTTAAAAATAAAAAAGTGATAAACAACTTGAGAATCAGGGTACCGATCCCCGTACCTCTCGCATGCTACGCGAGTGCTCTACCATCTGAGCTTATTCCCCGCGACTGCTTATCCTACTATCATAATCTCATAATCTCATAATCTAATTTTATGAATAAATGAAAATATTAAAAGCTTACCGGCACTTGTCCGCAAATACAGAAATTCTACTTAAATTCCAAAATGTTTAGATAATTAAATGAGGTCAATTTATATATATACTCAAAAAATAAAAATTAATAAACAACTGGAGGATCGGGGTATCGATCCCTGTACCTCTCACATGCTAAGCGAGCGCTCTACAATCTGAGCCATGTCTGCATTCAAAAACTGTCATAATAACAATAGATTATAAATAAATGACAATATGAAAAGCTTGAAGGCACTTGTCTGCAAGTAAAGTCTACTGAAATTCAAAAATTTTCAGATAATTAAATAAGGTCTATTAATATATATACCTCAGAAAATGAAAAAAGTAATAAACAAGTGGAAAATCGGGGCATCGATCCCCGTACCTGCCGCTATCAAAGCAAGCGCTCTACTATCTGAGGAAATTTCCCCTGTGAGCAATCACCTACAATCATAATCACAATATTTTATGAATATATGAAAATATTAAAAGCTTGAAGGCACTTGTCCGCAAATAAAGAAATTCTCCTTAAATTCCTAAATATTTAGATAATTAAATGAGGTCAATGTATATATATACTTTAAACATAAAAAAAAATAATAAACAACTGGTGAATCGGGGTATCGATCCCCGTTCCTCTCGAATGCTAAACGAGCGCACTACCATCTGAGATAATTCCCCATGTCTGCATTCGCCTACTATCATAACCACAACAGTATAAATGAAAATATTATAGGCTTGAATGCACTTGTCTGCAAGTAAAGAAATTCTACTTAAATTCAAAAATATTTAGATAATTAAATTAGGTCAATTTATATATTGACTTAAAAATAAAAAGTAATAAACAACTGGAGAATCGGGGTATCGATCCCCGTACCTCTCGCATGCGAAGCGAGTGTTCTACAACCTGAGCTAATTTCCCGTGTCTGCATTCTTTTATTATCATAATCACAATGGTGTATGAATAAATGAAAATATTAAAAGCTTGAAAGCACTTGTCTGCAAGTAAAGAAATTCTACAAATAAACAAATGGAGACTGGGGGTATCGATACCCGTACCTCTCGCATGCTAACCGAATGCTCTACATCTGAGCTAATACCCCGCGTCTGCATTCACATACTATCATGATCTGGACGGTTTATTAATAAATGAAAATGTTAAAAGCTTGAAGCCATTGGTCTTCAAGTAAAGAAATTCTACTTTCATTCCAAAATATTTAGATAATTAAAAAGGTCAATATATATATATATATATATATATATATATATATATATATATATATATATATATATATATATATATACTTTAAAAATAAAAAAGTAATAAACAACTGGAGAATCGGGGCATCGTTCCCCGTACATATCGAATGCTATTGGAGGCTCTACCATCTGAGCAAATTCCCCTTGTCTGCTTTTCCGTATTATAATAATCACAATAGTTTATGAATAAATGCTAAGTGAGCACTCTACCATCTGAGCTAATTCCCCATGTCTGCATTCTCCTACTATCATAATCACAAAAGTATAAATGACAATATTAAAAGCTTGCAGGCACTTGTCTGCAAGTTAAGAAATTCTACTTGAATTCCAAAATTTTCAGATGATTAACTAAGGTCTATTTATATACAAACCTTAGAAAATGAAAAAAGAATCTTCAGAATCGGGGCATCGATCCTCGTACATCACGCATGCTAGGCGAGCGCTATAAGATCTGAGCTAATTCCCCATGTCTTCATTCAGACACTATCATAATCCCAATAGTTTATAAATAAATGAATATATTAAAAGCTTGAAAGCACTTGTCTGCAAGTAAAGACATTTTACTTGAATTCAAAAATTTTCAGATAATTTAATAAGGTCTATTCTTATATATACACCAGAAAATGATAAAAGTAATAAACCAGTGGAGAATCGGGGTATCGATCCGCGTACATCTCGCATGCGAAGCTAGCGCTCTACCATATGAGCTAATTCCCTCTGTCTGCATTCACCTACTATCATAATCACAATAGTTTATGCATAAATTATAATATTAAAAGCTTGAAGGTTCTTGTCTGCAAGTAAACAAATTCTAAAGTAATTTATAAATTTTCAAATAATTAAATAAGGTCTATTGATATATATATATATATATATACCTTAGAAAATGAAAAAAGCTCTACAACTTGTGCTAATTCCCCATGCCTGCATTCACCTATTATCATAATCACAATAGTGTATGAATACTTAATTCCATAATATTTAGATAATTTAATTAGGTCAATTTATATATATACTTTTAATTGTGGATTCGATCCCCATACCACTATCATGCAAAGCGAACGATCTACCATCTGAGCAAATTCCCACTATCTGCATTCAAGAACTATCATAATCACAATAGTTTATAAATAATTGAAAATATGATAAGCTTGAAGTCACTTGTCTGCAAGTACAGAAAGTCTGCTGGAATTTAAAAATTTCCAGATAATTAAATAAGGTCTAGTCATATATATTCCTCAGAAAATTAAAAAAGTATTAAACAAGTGGAGAATCGGGGCATCGACCTCCGTACCTCTCGCATGCTAAGCGAGCGATCTACCATCTGAGCGAATTCCCCATGTCCGCATTCTCCTACTATCATAATCCCTATAGTTTATGAATAAATGAAAATATTAAAAGCTTGAAGGCACTTGTCTGCAAGTAAAGACATTTTACTTGAATTCAAAAATATCCAGATAATTAAATAAGGTCTATTCATATATATGCCTTAGAAAATTAAAAAAGTATTAAACAAGTGGAGAATCGGGGCATCGATCCCCGTACCTCTCGCATGCTAAGCGAGCGCTCTACAATCTGAGCTAATTCCCCATGTCCGCATTATCCTACTATCATAATCCCAATATTTTATAAATAAATGAAAATATTAAAAGCTTGAAGGCACTTGTCTGCAAGTAAAGATATTTTACTTGAATTACAAAAATTTCCAGATAATTAAATAAGGTCTAGTCATATATATGCCTTAGAAAATGAAAAAAGTATTAAACAAGTGGAGAATCCGGGCATCGATCCCCGTACCTCTCGCATGCTAAGCGAGCGCTCTACCATCTGAGATAATTCCCCATGTGCGCATTACCCTACTATCATAATCCCAATATTTTATAAATAAATGAAAATATTAAAAGCTTGAAGGCACTTGTCTGCAAGTAAAGACATTTTACTTGAATTCTAAAATTTCCAGATAATTAACTAAGATCTATTCATATATATACCTCAGAAAATGAAAAAAGTAATACACAAGTGGAGAATCGGGACATCGATACCCGTACCTCTCGCATGCTAAGCGAGCGCTCTACCATCTGATTAAATTCCCCGTGTCTTCATTAACCTACTATCATAATCACAATATTTTATGAATATATGAAAATATTAAAAGCTTAAAGGCACTTGTCCGTAAATAAAGAAATTCTACTTAAATTCCAAAATATTTAGATAATTAAATGAGGTCAATTTATATATATGCTTTAAAATAAAAAAAAGTGATAAACAACTGGATAATCGTGGATTCGATCCCCATACCTCTATAATGCTAAGCGAACGTACTACCATCTGAGAAAATTCCCCATATCCGCATTCAAAAACTATCATAATCACAATAGTTTAAAATAAATGAAAATATGAAAAGCTTGAAGGCACTTGTCTGGAAGTAAAGAAAGTCTACTGGAATTCAAAAATTTCGAGATAATTAAATAAGGTCTAGTCATATAAATGCCTCAGAAAATTAAAAAAGGATTAAAAAAGTGGAGAATCGGGGAACCGATCCCCGTACCTCTCACATGCCAAGCGAGCGCTCTACCATCTGAGCTAATTCCCCATGCCGCATCCTTCTACTATCATAATCCAAATATTTTATGAATAAATGAAAATATTAAAAGCTTGAAGGCACTTGTCTGCAAGTAAAGACATTTTACTTGAATTCAAACATTTCCAGATAATTAAATAAGGTCTATTCATATATATGCCTTAGAAAATTAAAAAAGTATTAAACAAGTGGAGAATCGGGGCATCGATCCCCGTACCTCTCGCATGCTAAGCGAGCGCTCTACAATCTGAGCTAATTCCCCATGTCCGCATTATCCTACTATCATAATCCCAATATTTTATGAATAAATGAAAATATTAAAAGCTTGAAGGCACCTGTCTGCAAGTAAAGATATTTTACTTGAATTCAAAAATTTCCAGATAATTAAATAAGATCTATTCATATATATACCTCAGAAAATGAAAACAGTAATACAAAGTGGAGAATCGGGACATTGATCCCCGTACCTCTCGCATGCTAAGTGAGCGCTCTACCCTCTGATTAAATTCACCGTGTCTGCATTAACCTACTATCATAATAACAATATTTTCTGAATATATGAAAATATAAAAAGCCCAAAGGCACTTGTCCGCAAGTAAAGAAATTCTACTTAAATTCCAAACTATTTAGATAATTAAATGAGGTCAATTTATATATATGCTTTAAAATAAACAAAAGTGATAAACAACTGGATAATTGTGGATTCGATCCCCATACCACTATCATGCAAAGCGTACGATCTACCATCTGAGCAAATTCCCACTATCTGCATTCAAGAACTATCATAAACACAATAGTTTATAAATAAATGAAAATATGATAAGCTTGAAGTCACTTGTCTGCAAGTACAAAAAGTCTGCTGGAATTCAAAAATTTCCAGATAATTAAATAAGGTCTAGTCATATATATTCCTCAGAAAATTAAAAAAGTATTAAACAAGTGGAGAATCGGGGCATCGACCTCCGTACCTCTCGCATGCTAAGCGAGCGCTCTACCATCTGAGCGAATTCCCCATGTCCGCATTCTCCTACTATCATAATCCCAATATTTTATGAATAAATGAAAATATTAAAAGCTTGAAGGCACTTGTCTGCAAGTAAAGACATTTTACTTTAATTCAAAAATTTCCAGATGATTAAATAAGGTCCAGTCATATATATGCCTCAGAAAATTAAAATAGTATACAACAAGTGGAGAATCGGGGCATCGATCCCTGTACGTAGCGCTCTACCATCTGAGCTAATTCCCCATTTCCGCATTCTCCTACTATCATAATCCCAATATTTTATGACTAAATGAAAATATTAAAAGCTTGAAGGCACTTGTCTGCAAGTAAAGACATTTTACTTGAATTCAAACTTTCGGGATAATTAAATAAGGTCTATTCATATATATACCTTAGAAAATGAAAACAGTATTAAACAAGTGGAGAATCGGGGCATCGAACCCCGTACCTCTCGCATGCTAAGCGAGCGCTCTACCATCTGAGCTAATTCCCCATGTCCGCATTCTCCTACTATCATAATCCCAATACTTTATGAATAAATGAAAATATTAAAAGCTTGAAGGCACTTGTCTGCAAGTAAAGACATTTTGCTTGAATTCAAAAATTTCCAGATAATTAAATAAGGTCTAGTCATATATATGCCTCAGAAAATTAAAAAAGTATTAAACAAGTGGAGAATCGGGGCATCGATCCCCGTACGTTTCGCACGCGAAGCTAGCGCTCTACAATCAGAGCTAATTCCCCATGTCCGCATTCTCCTACTATCATAATCCCAATATTTTATGAATAAATGAAAATATTAAAAGCTTGAAGGCACTTGTCTGCAAGTAAAGAAAGTCTACTGGAATTCAAAAATTTCTAGATAATTAAATAAGGTCTATTCATATAAATGCCTCAGAAAATTAAAAAAGTATTAAACAAGTGGAGAATCGGGGCATCGATACCCGTACCTCTCGCATACTAAGCGAGCGCTCTACCATCTGAGCTAATTCCCCATGTATACATTCTCCTACTATCATAATCCCAATATTTTATGAATAAATAAAAATATTAAAAGCTTGAAGGCACTGCAAGTAAAGACATTTTACTTGAATTCAAAAATTTCCAGATAATTAAATAAGATCTATTCCTATATATACCTGAGAACATGAAAAAAGTAATACACAAGTGGAGAATCGGGACATCGATACCTGTACCTCTCGCATGCTTAGCGAGCGCTCTAACATCTGATTAAATTCCCCGTGTCTGCATTAACCTACTATCATAATCACAATATTTTATGAATAAATGAAAATATTAAAAGCTTAAAGGCACTTGTCCGTAAATAAAGATATTCTACATAAATTCCAAAATATTTAGATAATTAAATGAGGTCAATTTATATATATATGCTTTAAAATAAACAAAAGTGATAAACAACTGGATAATCGTGGATTCGATCCCCATAACTCTACCATGCTAAGCGATCGATCTACCATCTGAGCAACTTCCCCATATCTGCATTCAAAAACTATCATAATCAAAATAGTTTATAAATAAATGAAATTATGAAAAGCTTGAAGGCACTTGTCTGCAAGTAAAGATAGTCTACTGGAATTCAAAAATTTCCAGATAATTAAATAAGGTGTATTCATATATATTCCTCAGAAAATTAAAAAAGTATTAAACAAGTGGAGAATCGGGGCATCGATCCCCGTACCTCTCGCATGCTAAGCGAGCGCTCTACCATCTGAGCTAATTCCCCATGTCCGCGTTCTCCTACTATAATAATCCCAATATTTTATAAATAAAAAACAATATTAAAAGCTTGTAGGCACTTGTCTGCAAGTAAAGACATTTTACTTGAATTCAAAAATTTTCAGATAATTAAATAAGGTCTAGTCATATATATGCCTCAGAAAATTAAAAAAGTATTAAACAAGTGGAGAATCGGGGCATCGATTCCCGTACCTTTCACATGCTAAGCGAGCGCTCTACCATCTGAGCTAATTCCCCATGGCCGCATTCTCCTACTATCATAATCCCAATATTTTATGAATAAATGAGAATATTAAAAGCTTGAAGGCAATTGTCTGCAAGGAAAGACATTTTATTGAATTCTAAAATTTCCAGATAATTAAATAAGGTCTATTCATATATATGCCTTAGAAAATTAAGAAAGTATTAAACAAGTGGAGAATCGGGGCATCGATCCCCGTACCTCTTGCATGCTAAGCATGCGCTCTACCATCTGAGCTAATTCCCCATGTCTGCATTCTCCTACTATCATAATATCAATAGTTTATGGATACATGAAAATATTAAAAACTTCCAGGCACTTGTCTGCAAGTAAAGACATTTTACTTGAATTAAAAAATTTCCAGATAATTAAATAAGGTCTAGTCATATATATGCCTCAGAAAATCAAATAAGTATTAAACAAGTGGAGAATCGGGGTATCGATCCCCGTACATCTCGCATGCTAAGCGAGCGCTCTACCATCTGAGCTAATTCCCCACGTCCGCATTCTCCTACTATCATAATCCCAATATTTTATGAATAAATGAAAATATTAAAAGCTTGAAGGCACTTGTCTGCAATTAAAGACATTTTACTTGAATTCAAAAATTTCCAGATAATTAAATAAGGTCTAGTCATATGTATGCCTCAGGAAATTAAACATGTATTAAACAAGTGGAGAATCGGGGCATCGATTCCCGTACTTCTCGCATGCTAAGCGAGCGCTCTACCATCTGAGCTAATTCCCCATGTCCGCATTCTCCTACTATCATAATCCCAATACTTTATTAAAAAATTAAAATATTAAAAGCTTGAAGGTACTTGTCTGCAAGTAAAGACATTTTTCTTGAATTCAAAAATTTCCAGATAATTAACTAATGTCTATTTATATATATGCCTCAGAAAATGAAAGAAGTATTAAACAAGTGGAGAATCGGGGCATCGATCCTCGTACCTCTCGCATGCTAAGCGAGCGCTCTACCATCTGAGCTAATTCCCCATGTCCGCATCCTTCTACTATCATAATCCCAATATTTTATGAATAAATGAAAATATTAAAAGCTTGAAGGCACTTGTCTGCAAGTAAAGATATTTTACTTGAATTAAAAAATTTCAAGATAATTAAATAAGGTCTAGTCATATATATGCCTCAGAAAATTATAAAAGTATTAAACAAGTGGAGAATCGGGGCATCGATCCCCGTACCTGTCGCATGCTAAGCGAGCGCTCTCCCATCTGAGCTAATTCCCCATGTCCGCATTCTCCTACTATCATAATCCCAATATTTATGAATAAATGAAAATATTAAAAGCTTGAAGGCACTTGTCTGCAAGTAAAGATATTTTACTTGAATTCAAAAATTTCCAGATAATTAAAAAGGTCTAGTCATTTTTGCCTCAGAAAATTAAAAAAGTATTAAACAAGTGGAGAATTGCGGCATCGATTCCCGTACCTCTCGCATGCTAAGCGAGCGCTCTACCATCTGAGCTAATTCCCCATGTCCGCATTCTCCTACTATCATAATCCCAATATTTTATGACTAAATAAAAATATTAAAAGATGGAAGGCACTTGTCTGCAAGTAAAGACATTTTACTTGAATGCAAAAATTTCCAGATAATTACATAAGGTCTATTCATATATATGCCTTAGAAAATTAAAAAAGTATTAAACAAGTGGAGAATCGGGGCATCGATCCCCGTAACTCTCGCATGCTAAGCGAGCGATCTACAATCTTAGCTAATTCCCCATGTCCGCATTCTCCTACTATCATAATCCCAATGTTTTATGAATAAATGAAAATATTAAAAGCTTGAAGGCACTTGTCTGCAATTAAAGACATTTTACTTGAATTCAAAAATTTCCAGATAATTAAATTAGGTCTAGTCATATATATGCCTCAGAAAATGAAAAATGTATTAAACAAGTGGAGAATCGGGGCATCGATCCCCGTACCTCTCGACTGCTAAGCGAGCGCTCTACCATCTGAGCTAATTCCCCATGTCCGCATTCTCCTACTATCATAATCCCAATACTTTATGAATAAATGAAAATATTAAAAGCTTGAAGGCACTTGTCTGCAAGTAAAGACATTTTACTTGAATTCAAAAATTTCCAGATAATTAAATAAGGTCTAGTCATATATATATGCCTCAGAAAATTAAAAAAGTATTAAACAAGTGGAGAATCGGGGCATCGCTCCCCGTACCTCTCGCATGCTAAGCGAGCGCTCTACCATCTGAGCTAATTCCCCATGTCCGCATTCTCTTACTATCATAATTCCAATATTTTATGAATAAATGAAAATATTAAAAGCTTGAAGGCACTTGTCTGCAAGTAAAGACATTTTACTTGAATTCAAAAATTTCCAGATAATTAAATAAGGTCTAGTCATATATATTCCTCAGAAAATTAAAAAAGTATTAAACAAGTGGAGAATCAGGGCATCGATCCCCGTACCTGTCGCATGCTAAGCGAGCGCTCTCCCATCTGAGCTAATTCCCCATGTCCGCATTCTCCTACTATCATAATCCCAATACTTTATGAATAAATGAAAATATTAAAAGCTTGAAGGCACTTGTCTGCAAGTAAAGACATTTTACTTGAATTCAAAAATTTCCAGATAATTAAAAAAGGTCTAGTAATTTTTGCCTCAGAAAATTAAAAAAGTATTAAACAAGTGGAGAATTGCGGCATCGATTCCCGTACCTCTCGCATGCTAAGCGAGCGCTCTACCATCTGAGCTAATTCCCCATGTCCGCATTCTCCTACTATCATAATCCCAATATTTTATGACTAAATAAAAATATTAAAAGATGGAAGGCACTTGTCTGCAAGTAAAGACATTTTACTTGAATGCAAAAATTTCCAGATAATTACATAAGGTCTATTCATATATATGCCTTAGAAAATTAAAAAAGTATTAAACAAGTGGAGAATCAGGGCATTGACACCCGTAACTCTCGCATGCTAAGCGAGCGATCTACAATCTTAGCTAATTCCCCATGTCCGCATTCTCCTACTATCATAATCCCAATATTTTATGAATAAATGAAAATATTAAAAGCTTGAAGGCACTTGTCTGCAATTAAAGACATTTTACTTGAATTCAAAAATTTCCAGATAATTAAATTAGGTCTAGTCATATATATGCCTCAGAAAATGGAAAATGTATTAAACAAGTGGAGAATCGGGGCATCGATTCCCGTACCTCTCGCATGCTAAGCGAGCGCTCTACCATCTGAGCTAATTCCCCATGTCCGCATTCTCCTACTATCATAATCCCAATACTTTATGAATAAATGAAAATATTAAAAGCTTGAAGGCACTTGTCTGCAAGTAAAGACATTTTACTTGAATTCAAAAATTTCCAGATAATTAAATAAGGTCTAGTCATATATATATGCCTCAGAAAATTAAAAAAGTATTAAACAAGTGGAGAATCGGGGCATCGATCCCCGTACCTGTCGCATGCTAAGCGAGCGCTCTCCCATCTGAGCTAATTCCCAATGTCCGCATTCTCCTACTATCATAATCCCAATATTTATGAATAAATGAAAATATTAAAAGCTTGAAGGCACTTGTCTGCAAGTAAAGACATTTTACTTGAATTCAAAAATTTCCAGATAATTAAATAAGGTCTAGTCATATATATGCCTCAGAAAATTAAAAAAGTATTAAACAAGTGGAGAATCGGGGCGTCGATCCCCGTACCTGTCGCATGCTAAGCGAGCGCTCTACCATCTGAGCTAATTCCCCATGTCCGCATTCTCCTACTATCATAATCCCAATATTTTATGACAAAATAAAAATATTAAAAGATGGAAGGCACTTGTCTGCAAGTAAAGACATTTTACTTGAATGCAAAAATTTCAAGATAATTACATAAGTTCTATTCATATATATGCCTTAGAAAATTAAAAAAGTATTAAACAAGTGGAGAATCGGGGCATCGATCCCCGTAACTCTCGCATGCTAAGCGAGCGATCTACAATCTTAGCTAATTCCCCATGTCCGCATTTTCCTACTATCTTAATACCAATATTTTATGAATAAAGAAAATATTAAAAGCTTGAAGGCACTTGTCTGCAAGTATATACATTTTACTTGAATTAAAATATTTCCAGATAATTAAATAAGGTCTAGTCATATATATGCCTCAGAAAATGAAAAAAGTATTAAACAAGTGGAGAATCGGGGCACCGATCCCCGTACCTCTCGCATGATAAGCGAGCGCTCTACCATCTGAGCTAATTCCCCATGTCCGCATTCTCCTACTATCATAATCCTAATACTTATTAATAAATGAAAATATTAAAAGCTTGAAGGCACTTGTCTGCAAGTAAAGACATTTTACATGAATTCAAAAATTTCCAGATAATTAAATAAGGTCTAGTCATATATATATGCCTCAGAAAATTAAAAAAGTATTAAACAAGTGGAGAATCGGGGAATCGATCCTCGTACCCCTAGCATGCTAAGCGAGCGCTCTACCATCTGAGCTAATTCCCCATGTCCGCATTCTCCTACTATCATAATCACAATATTTTATGAATAAATGAAAATATTAAAAGCTTGAAGGCACTTGTCTGCAAGTAAAGACATTTTACTTGAATTCAAAAATTTCCAGATAATTAAATTAGGTCTAGTCATATATATGCCTCAGAAAATGAAAAAAGTATTAAACAAGTGGAGAATCGGGGCATCGATTCCCGTACCTCTCGCATCCTAAGCGAGCGCTCTACCATCTGAGCTAATTCCCCATGTCCGCATTCTCCTACTATCATAATCCCAATACTTTATGAATAAATGAAAATATTAAAAGCTTGAAGGCACTTGTCTGCAAGTAAAGACATTTTACTTGAATTCAAACATTTCTAGATAATTAAATAAGGTCTAGTCATATATATGCCTCAGAAAATTAAAAAAGTATTAAACAAGTGGAGAATCAGGGCATCGATACCCGTACCTCTCGCTTGCTAAGCGAGCTCTCTACTATCTGAGCTAATTCCCCATGCCCGCATTCTCCTACTATCTTAATCCCAATATTTTATGAATAAATGAAAATATTATAAGCTTGAAGTCACTTGTCTGCAAGTAAAGACATATTACTTGAATTCAAACATTTCTAGATAATTAAATAATGTCTATTCATATATATGCCTCAGAAAATTAAAAAAGTATTAAACAAGTGGAGAATCGGGGCATCGATACCCGTACCTCTCGCATGCTTAGCGAGCTCTCTACTATCTGAGCTTCTTCCCCATGCCCGCATTCTCCTACTATCTTAATCCCAATATTTTATGAATAAATGAAAATATTATAAGCTTGAAGTCACTTGTCTGCAAGTAAAGACATTTAACTTGAATTAAAAATTTCCAGATAATTAAATAAGGTCTAGTCATATATATGCCTCAGAAAATCAAAAAAGTATTAAACAAGTGGAGAATCGGGGCATCGATCCCCGTACCACTCGCATGCTAAGCGAGCGCTCTACCATCTGAGCTAATTCCCCATGTCCGCATTCTCATACTATCATAATCCCAATATTTTATGAATAAATGAAAATATTAAAAGCTTGAAGGCACTTGTCTGCAATTAAAGACATTTTACTTGAATTCAAAAATTTCCAGATAATTAAATTAGGTCTAGTCATATATATGCCTCAGAAAATTTAAAATGTATTAAACAAGTGGAGAATTTGGGCATCGATTCCCGTACTTCTCGCATGCTAAGCGAGCGCTCTACCATCTGAGCTAATTCCCCATGTCCGCATTCTCCTACTATCAGAATCCCAATACTTTATGAAAAAATGAAAATATTAAAAGCTTGAAGGCACTTGTCTGCAAGTAAAGACATTTTTCTTGAATTCAAAAATTTTCAGATAATTAAATAATGTCTATTCATATATATGCCTCAGAAAATGAAAAAAGTATTAAACAAGTGGAGAATCGGGGCATCGATCCTCGTACCTCTCGCATGCTAAGCGAGCGCTCTACCATCTGAGCTAATTCCCCATGTCCGCAATCTCCTACTATCATAATCCCAATATTTTATGAATAAATTAAAATATTAAAAGCTTGAAGGCACTTGTCTGCAATTAAAGACATTTTACTTTAATTCAAAAATTTCCAGATAATTAAATAAGGTCTAGTCATATATATGCCTCAGAAAATTAAAAAAGTATTAAACAAGTGGAGAATCGGGGCATCGATCCCCGTACCTCTCGCATGCTAAGCGAGCGCTCTACCATCTGAGCTAATACCCCATGTCCGCATTCTCCTACTATCATAATCCCAATATTTTATGAATAAATGAAAATATTAAAAGCTTGAAGGCACTTGTCTGCAAGTAAAGACATTTTACTTTAATTCAAAAATTTCCAGATAATTAAATAAGGTCTAGTCATATATATGCCTCAGAAAATTAAAAAAGTATTAAACAAGTGGAGAATCGGGGCACCGATCCCCGTACCTCTCGCATGCTAAGCGAGCGCTCTACCATCTGAGCTAATCCCCCATGTCCGCATTCTCCTACTATCATAATCCCAATATTTTATGAATAAATGAAAATATTAAAAGCTTGAAGGCACTTGTCTGCAAGTAAAGACATTTTACTTTAATTCAAAAATTTCCAGATAATTAAATAAGGTCTAGTCATATATATGCCTCAGAAAATTAAAAAAGTATTAAACAAGTGGAGAATCGGGGCATCGATCCCCGTACCTCTCGCATGCTAAGCGAGGGTTCTACAATCTGAGCTAATTCCCCATGTCCGCATTCTCCTACTATCATAATCCCAATATTTTATGAATAAATGAAAATATTAAAAGCTTGAAGGCACTTGTCTGCAAGTAAAGACATTTTACTTGAATTCAAAAATTTCCAGATAATTAAATAAGGTCTAGTCATATATATGCCTCAGAAAATTAAAAAAGTATTAAACAAGTGGAGAATCGGGGCACCGATCCCCGTACCTCTCGCATGCTAAGCGAGCGCTCTACCATCTGAGCTAATTCCCCATGTCCGCATTCTCCTACTATCATAATCCCAATATTTTATGAATAAATGAAAACATAAAAACCTTGAAGGCACTTGTCTGCAAGTAAAGACATTTTACTTTAATTCAAAAATTTCCAGATAATTAAATAAGGTCTAGTCATATATATGCCTCAGAAAATTAAAAAAGTATTAAACAAGTGGAGAATCGGGGCATCGATCCCCGTACCTCTCGCATGCTAAGCGAGCGCTCTACCATCTGAGCTAATTCCCCACGTCCGCATTCTCATACTATCATAATCCCAATATTTTATGAATAAATGAAAATATTAAAAGCTTGAAGGCACTTGTCTGCAAGTAAAGACATTTTACTTTAATTCAAAAATTTCCAGATAATTAAATAAGGTCTAGTCATATATATGCCTCAGAAAATTAAAAAAGTATTAAACAAGTGGAGAATCGGGGCACCGATCCCCGTACCTCACGCATGCTAAGCGAGCGCTCTACCATCTGAGCTAATTCCCCATGTCCGCATTCTCCTACTATCATAATCCCAATATTTTATGAATAAATGAAAATATTAAAAGCTTGAAGGCACTTGTCTGCAAGTAAAGACATTTTACTTTAATTCAAAAATTTCCAGATAATTAAATAAGGTCTAGTCATATATATGCCTCAGAAAATTAAAAAAGTATTAAACAAGTGGAGAATCGGGGCATCGATCCCCGTACCTCTCGCATGCTAAGCGAGCGCTCTACCATCTGAGCTAATTCCCCATGTCCGCATTCTCCTACTATCATAATCCCAATATTTTATGAATAAATGAAAATATTAAAAGCTTGAAGGCACTTGTCTGCAAGTAAAGACATTTTACTTGAATTCAAAAATTTCCAGATAATTAAATAAGGTCTAGTCATATATATGCCTCAGAAAATTAAAAAAGTATTAAACAAGTGGAGAATCGGGGCACCGATCCCCGTACCTCTCGCATGCTAAGCGAGCGCTCTACCATCTGAGCTAATTCCCCATGTCCGCATTCTCCTACTATCATAATCCCAATATTTTATGAATAAATGAAAATATTAAAAGCTTGAAGGCACTTGTCTGCAAGTAAAGACATTTTACTTTAATTCAAAAATTTCCAGATAATTAAATAAGGTCTAGTCATATATATGCCTCAGAAAATTAAAAAAGTATTAAACAAGTGGAGAATCGGGGCATCGATCCCCGTACCTCTCGCATGCTAAGCGAGCGCTCTACCATCTGAGCTAATTCCCCATGTCCGCATTCTCCTACTATCATAATCCCAATATTTTATGAATAAATGAAAATATTAAAAGCTTGAAGGCACTTGTCTGCAAGTAAAGACATTTTACTTTAATTCAAAAATTTCCAGATAATTAAATAAGGTCTAGTCATATATATGCCTCAGAAAATTAAAAAAGTATTAAACAAGTGGAGAATCGGGGCACCGATCCCCGTACCTCTCGCATGCTAAGCGAGCGCTCTACCATCTGAGCTAATTCCCCATGTCCGCATTCTCCTACTATCATAATCCCAATATTTTATGAATAAATGAAAATATTAAAAGCTTGAAGGCACTTGTCTGCAAGTAAAGACATTTTACTTGAATTCAAAAATTTCCAGATAATTAAATAAGGTCTAGTCATATATATGCCTCAGAAAATTAAAAAAGTATTAAACAAGTGGAGAATCGGGGCATCGATCCCCGTACCTCTCGCATGCTAAGCGAGGGTTCTACAATCTGAGCTAATTCCCCATGTCCGCATTCTCCTACTCTCATAATCCCAATATTTTATGAATAAATGAAAATATTAAAAGCTTGAAGGCACTTGTCTGCAATTAAAGACATTTTACTTGAATTCAAAAATTTCCAGATAATTAAATAAGGTCTAGTCATATATATGCCTCAGAAAATGAAAAAAGTATTAAACAAGTGGAGAATCGGGGCATCGATCCCCGTACCTCTCGCATGCTAAGCGAGCGCTCTACCATCTGAGCAAATTCCCCATGTCCGCATTCTCCTACTATCATAATCCCAATATTTTATGAATAAATGAAAATATTAAAAGCTTGAAGGCACTTGTCTGCAAGTAAAGACATTTTACTTTAATTCAAAAATTTCCAGATAATTAAATAAGGTCTAGTCATATATATGCCTCAGAAAATTAAAAAAGTATTAAACAAGTGGAGAATCGGTGTACCGATCCCCGTACCACTCGCATGCTAAGCGAGCGCTCTACCATCTGAGCTAATTCCCCATGTCCGCATTCTCCTACTATAATAATCCCAATATTTTATGAATAAATGAAAATATTAAAAGCTTGAAGGTACTTGTCTGCAATTAAAGACATTTTACTTTAATTCAAAAATTTCCAGATAATTAAATAAGGTCTAGTCATATATATGCCTCAGAAAATTAAAAAAGTATTAAACAAGTGGAGAATCAGGGCATCGATACCCGTACCTCTCGCTTGCTAAGCGAGCTCTCTACTATCTGAGCTAATTCCCCATGCCCGCATTCTCCTACTATCTTAATCCCAATATTTTATGAATAAATGAAAATATTATAAGCTTGAAGTCACTTGTCTGCAAGTAAAGACATATTACTTGAATTCAAACATTTCTAGATAATTAAATAATGTCTATTCATATATATGCCTCAGAAAATTAAAAAAGTATTAAACAAGTGGAGAATCGGGGCATCGATACCCGTACCTCTCGCATGCTTAGCGAGCTCTCTACTATCTGAGCTTCTTCCCCATGCCCGCATTCTCCTACTATCTTAATCCCAATATTTTATGAATAAATGAAAATATTATAAGCTTGAAGTCACTTGTCTGCAAGTAAAGACATTTAACTTGAATTAAAAATTTCCAGATAATTAAATAAGGTCTAGTCATATATATGCCTCAGAAAATCAAAAAAGTATTAAACAAGTGGAGAATCGGGGCATCGATCCCCGTACCACTCGCATGCTAAGCGAGCGCTCTACCATCTGAGCTAATTCCCCATGTCCGCATTCTCATACTATCATAATCCCAATATTTTATGAATAAATGAAAATATTAAAAGCTTGAAGGCACTTGTCTGCAATTAAAGACATTTTACTTGAATTCAAAAATTTCCAGATAATTAAATTAGGCCTAGTCATATATATGCCTCAGAAAATTTAAAATGTATTAAACAAGTGGAGAATTTGGGCATCGATTCCCGTACTTCTCGCATGCTAAGCGAGCGCTCTACCATCTGAGCTAATTCCCCATGTCCGCATTCTCCTACTATCAGAATCCCAATACTTTATGAAAAAATGAAAATATTAAAAGCTTGAAGGCACTTGTCTGCAAGTAAAGACATTTTTCTTGAATTCAAAAATTTTCAGATAATTAAATAATGTCTATTCATATATATGCCTCAGAAAATGAAAAAAGTATTAAACAAGTGGAGAATCGGGGCATCGATCCTCGTACCTCTCGCATGCTAAGCGAGCGCTCTACCATCTGAGCTAATTCCCCATGTCCGCATTCTCCTACTATCATAATCCCAATATTTTATGAATAAATTAAAATATTAAAAGCTTGAAGGCACTTGTCTGCAATTAAAGACATTTTACTTTAATTCAAAAATTTCCAGATAATTAAATAAGGTCTAGTCATATATATGCCTCAGAAAATTAAAAAAGTATTAAACAAGTGGAGAATCGGGGCACCGATCCCCGTACCTCACGCATGCTAAGCGAGCGCTCTACCATCTGAGCTAATTCCCCATGTCCGCATTCTCCTACTATCATAATCCCAATATTTTATGAATAAATGAAAATATTAAAAGCTTGAAGGCACTTGTCTGCAAGTAAAGACATTTTACTTTAATTCAAAAATTTCCAGATAATTAAATAAGGTCTAGTCATATATATGCCTCAGAAAATTAAAAAAGTATTAAACAAGTGGAGAATCGGGGCATCGATCCCCGTACCTCTCGCATGCTAAGCGAGCGCTCTACCATCTGAGCTAATACCCCATGTCCGCATTCTCCTACTATCATAATCCCAATATTTTATGAATAAATGAAAATATTAAAAGCTTGAAGGCACTTGTCTGCAAGTAAAGACATTTTACTTTAATTCAAAAATTTCCAGATAATTAAATAAGGTCTAGTCATATATATGCCTCAGAAAATTAAAAAAGTATTAAACAAGTGGAGAATCGGGGCACCGATCCCCGTACCTCTCGCATGCTAAGCGAGCGCTCTACCATCTGAGCTAATTCCCCATGTCCGCATTCTCCTACTATCATAATCCCAATATTTTATGAATAAATGAAAATATTAAAAGCTTGAAGGCACTTGTCTGCAAGTAAAGACATTTTACTTTAATTCAAAAATTTCCAGATAATTAAATAAGGTCTAGTCATATATATGCCTCAGAAAATTAAAAAAGTATTAAACAAGTGGAGAATCGGGGCATCGATCCCCGTACCTCTCGCATGCTAAGCGAGGGTTCTACAATCTGAGCTAATTCCCCATGTCCGCATTCTCCTACTATCATAATCCCAATATTTTATGAATAAATGAAAATATTAAAAGCTTGAAGGCACTTGTCTGCAAGTAAAGACATTTTACTTGAATTCAAAAATTTCCAGATAATTAAATAAGGTCTAGTCATATATATGCCTCAGAAAATTAAAAAAGTATTAAACAAGTGGAGAATCGGGGCACCGATCCCCGTACCTCTCGCATGCTAAGCGAGCGCTCTACCATCTGAGCTAATTCCCCATGTCCGCATTCTCCTACTATCATAATCCCAATATTTTATGAATAAATGAAAACATAAAAACCTTGAAGGCACTTGTCTGCAAGTAAAGACATTTTACTTTAATTCAAAAATTTCCAGATAATTAAATAAGGTCTAGTCATATATATGCCTCAGAAAATTAAAAAAGTATTAAACAAGTGGAGAATCGGGGCATCGATCCCCGTACCTCTCGCATGCTAAGCGAGCGCTCTACCATCTGAGCTAATTCCCCACGTCCGCATTCTCATACTATCATAATCCCAATATTTTATGAATAAATGAAAATATTAAAAGCTTGAAGGCACTTGTCTGCAAGTAAAGACATTTTACTTTAATTCAAAAATTTCCAGATAATTAAATAAGGTCTAGTCATATATATGCCTCAGAAAATTAAAAAAGTATTAAACAAGTGGAGAATCGGGGCACCGATCCCCGTACCTCACGCATGCTAAGCGAGCGCTCTACCATCTGAGCTAATTCCCCATGTCCGCATTCTCCTACTATCATAATCCCAATATTTTATGAATAAATGAAAATATTAAAAGCTTGAAGGCACTTGTCTGCAAGTAAAGACATTTTACTTTAATTCAAAAATTTCCAGATAATTAAATAAGGTCTAGTCATATATATGCCTCAGAAAATTAAAAAAGTATTAAACAAGTGGAGAATCGGGGCATCGATCCCCGTACCTCTCGCATGCTAAGCGAGCGCTCTACCATCTGAGCTAATTCCCCATGTCCGCATTCTCCTACTATCATAATCCCAATATTTTATGAATAAATGAAAATATTAAAAGCTTGAAGGCACTTGTCTGCAAGTAAAGACATTTTACTTGAATTCAAAAATTTCCAGATAATTAAATAAGGTCTAGTCATATATATGCCTCAGAAAATTAAAAAAGTATTAAACAAGTGGAGAATCGGGGCACCGATCCCCGTACCTCTCGCATGCTAAGCGAGCGCTCTACCATCTGAGCTAATTCCCCATGTCCGCATTCTCCTACTATCATAATCCCAATATTTTATGAATAAATGAAAATATTAAAAGCTTGAAGGCACTTGTCTGCAAGTAAAGACATTTTACTTTAATTCAAAAATTTCCAGATAATTAAATAAGGTCTAGTCATATATATGCCTCAGAAAATTAAAAAAGTATTAAACAAGTGGAGAATCGGGGCATCGATCCCCGTACCTCTCGCATGCTAAGCGAGCGCTCTACCATCTGAGCTAATTCCCCATGTCCGCATTCTCCTACTATCATAATCCCAATATTTTATGAATAAATGAAAATATTAAAAGCTTGAAGGCACTTGTCTGCAAGTAAAGACATTTTACTTTAATTCAAAAATTTCCAGATAATTAAATAAGGTCTAGTCATATATATGCCTCAGAAAATTAAAAAAGTATTAAACAAGTGGAGAATCGGGGCACCGATCCCCGTACCTCTCGCATGCTAAGCGAGCGCTCTACCATCTGAGCTAATTCCCCATGTCCGCATTCTCCTACTATCATAATCCCAATATTTTATGAATAAATGAAAATATTAAAAGCTTGAAGGCACTTGTCTGCAAGTAAAGACATTTTACTTGAATTCAAAAATTTCCAGATAATTAAATAAGGTCTAGTCATATATATGCCTCAGAAAATTAAAAAAGTATTAAACAAGTGGAGAATCGGGGCATCGATCCCCGTACCTCTCGCATGCTAAGCGAGGGTTCTACAATCTGAGCTAATTCCCCATGTCCGCATTCTCCTACTCTCATAATCCCAATATTTTATGAATAAATGAAAATATTAAAAGCTTGAAGGCACTTGTCTGCAATTAAAGACATTTTACTTGAATTCAAAAATTTCCAGATAATTAAATAAGGTCTAGTCATATATATGCCTCAGAAAATGAAAAAAGTATTAAACAAGTGGAGAATCGGGGCATCGATCCCCGTACCTCTCGCATGCTAAGCGAGCGCTCTACCATCTGAGCAAATTCCCCATGTCCGCATTCTCCTACTATCATAATCCCAATATTTTATGAATAAATGAAAATATTAAAAGCTTGAAGGCACTTGTCTGCAAGTAAAGACATTTTACTTTAATTCAAAAATTTCCAGATAATTAAATAAGGTCTAGTCATATATATGCCTCAGAAAATTAAAAAAGTATTAAACAAGTGGAGAATCGGTGTACCGATCCCCGTACCACTCGCATGCTAAGCGAGCGCTCTACCATCTGAGCTAATTCCCCATGTCCGCATTCTCCTACTATAATAATCCCAATATTTTATGAATAAATGAAAATATTAAAAGCTTGAAGGTACTTGTCTGCAATTAAAGACATTTTACTTTAATTCAAAAATTTCCAGATAATTAAATAAGGTCTAGTCATATATATGCCTCAGAAAATTAAAAAAGTATTAAACAAGTGGAGAATCGGGGCACCGATCCCCGTACCTCACGCATGCTAAGCGAGCGCTCTACCATCTGAGCTAATTCCCCATGTCCGCATTCTCCTACTATCATAATCCCAATATTTTATGAATAAATGAAAATATTAAAAGCTTGAAGGCACTTGTCTGCAAGTAAAGACATTTTACTTTAATTCAAAAATTTCCAGATAATTAAATAAGGTCTAGTCATATATATGCCTCAGAAAATTAAAAAAGTATTAAACAAGTGGAGAATCGGGGCATCGATCCCCGTACCTCTCGCATGCTAAGCGAGCGCTCTACCATCTGACCTAATTCCCCATGTCCGCATTCTCCTACTATCATAATCCCAATATTTTATGAATAAATGAAAATATTAAAAGCTTGAAGGCACTTGTCTGCAAGTAAAGACATTTTACTTTAATTCAAAAATTTCCAGATAATTAAATAAGGTCTAGTCATATATATGCCTCAGAAAATTAAAAAAGTATTAAACAAGTGGAGAATCGGGGCACCGATCCCCGTACCTCTCGCATGCTAAGCGAGCGCTCTACCATCTGAGCTAATTCCCCATGTCCGCATTCTCCTACTATCATAATCCCAATATTTTATGAATAAATGAAAATATTAAAAGCTTGAAGGCACTTGTCTGCAAGTAAAGACATTTTACTTTAATTCAAAAATTTCCAGATAATTAAATAAGGTCTAGTCATATATATGCCTCAGAAAATTAAAAAAGTATTAAACAAGTGGAGAATCGGGGCATCGATCCCCGTACCTCTCGCATGCTAAGCGAGGGTTCTACAATCTGAGCTAATTCCCCATGTCCGCATTCTCCTACTATCATAATCCCAATATTTTATGAATAAATGAAAATATTAAAAGCTTGAAGGCACTTGTCTGCAAGTAAAGACATTTTACTTGAATTCAAAAATTTCCAGATAATTAAATAAGGTCTAGTCATATATATGCCTCAGAAAATTAAAAAAGTATTAAACAAGTGGAGAATCGGGGCACCGATCCCCGTACCTCTCGCATGCTAAGCGAGCGCTCTACCATCTGACCTAATTCCCCATGTCCGCATTCTCCTACTATCATAATCCCAATATTTTATGAATAAATGAAAATATTAAAAGCTTGAAGGCACTTGTCTGCAAGTAAAGACATTTTACTTTAATTCAAAAATTTCCAGATAATTAAATAAGGTCTAGTCATATATATGCCTCAGAAAATTAAAAAAGTATTAAACAAGTGGAGAATCGGGGCATCGATCCCCGTACCTCTCGCATGCTAAGCGAGGGTTCTACAATCTGAGCTAATTCCCCATGTCCGCATTCTCCTACTATCATAATCCCAATATTTTATGAATAAATGAAAATATTAAAAGCTTGAAGGTACTTGTCTGCAATTAAAGACATTTTACTTGAATTCAAAAATTTCCAGATAATTAAATAAGGTCTAGTCATATATATGCCTCAGAAAATGAAAAAAGTATTAAACAAGTGGAGAATCGGGGCATCGATCCCCGTACTTCTCGCATGCTAAGCGAGCGCTCTACCATCTGAGCTAATTCCCCATGTCCGTATTCTCCTACTATCATAATCCCAATATTTTATGAATAAATGAAAATATTAAAAGCTTGAAGGCACTTGTCTGCAAGTAAAGACATTTTACTTTAATTCAAAAATTTCCAGATAATTAAATAAGGTCTAGTCATATATATGCCTCAGAAAATTAAAAAAGTATTAAACAAGTGGAGAATCGGGGTATCGATCCCCGTACCACTCGCATGCTAAGCGAGCGATCTACCATCTGAGCTAATTCCCCATGTCCGCATTCTCCTACTATCATAATCCCAATATTTTATGAATAAATGAAAATATTAAAAGATTGAAGGTACTTGTCTGCAATTAAAGACATTTTACTTGAATTCAAAAATTTCCAGATAATTAAATAAGGTCTAGTCATATATATGCCTCAGAAAATTAAAAAAGTATTAAACAAGTGGAGAATCGGGGCATCGATCCCTGTACCTCTCGCATGCTAAGCGAGCGCTCTCCCATCTTAGCTAATTCCCCATGTCCGCATTCTCCTACTATCATAATCCCAATATTTTATGAATAAATGAAAATATTAAAAGCTTGAAGGCACTTGTCTGCAATTAAAGACATGTTACTTGAATTCAAAAATTTCCAGATAATTAAATAAGGTCTAGTCATATATATGCCTCAGAAAATTAAAAAAGTATTAAACAAGTGGAGAATCGGGGCACCGATCCCCGTACCTCTCGCATGCTAAGCGAGCGCTCTACCATCTGAGCAAATTCCCCATGTCCGCATTCTCCTACTATCATAATCCCAATATTTTATGAATAAATGAAAATATTAAAAGCTTGAAGGCACTTGTCTGCAAGTAAAGACATTTTACTTTAATTCAAAAATTTCCAGATAATTAAATAAGGTCTAGTCATATATATGCCTCAGAAAATTAAAAAAGTATTAAACAAGTGGAGAATCGGGGCATCGATCCCCGTACCTCTCGCATGCTAAGCGAGCGCTCTACCATCTGAGCTAATTCCCCATGTCCGCATTCTCCTACTATCATAATCCCAATATTTTATGAATAAATGAAAATATTAAAAGCTTGAAGGCACTTGTCTGCAAGTAAAGACATTTTACTTTAATTCAAAAATTTCCAGATAATTAAATAAGGTCTAGTCATATATATGCCTCAGAAAATTAAAAAAGTATTAAACAAGTGGAGAATCGGGGCACCGATCCCCGTACCTCTCGCATGCTAAGCGAGCGCTCTACCATCTGAGCTAATTCCCCATGTCCGCATTCTCCTACTATCATAATCCCAATATTTTATGAATAAATGAAAATATTAAAAGCTTGAAGGCACTTGTCTGCAAGTAAAGACATTTTACTTTAATTCAAAAATTTCCAGATAATTAAATAAGGTCTAGTCATATATATGCCTCAGAAAATTAAAAAAGTATAAAACAAGTGGAGAATCGGGGCATCGATCCCCGTACCTCTCGCATGCTAAGCGAGGGCTCTACAATCTGAGCTAATTCCCCATGTCCGCATTCTCCTACTATCATAATCCCAATATTTTATGAATAAATGAAAATATTAAAAGCTTGAAGGCACTTGTCTGCAAGTAAAGACATTTTACTTGAATTCAAAAATTTCCAGATAATTAAATAAGGTCTAGTCATATATATGCCTCAGAAAATGAAAAAAGTATTAAACAAGTGGAGAATCGGGGCATCGATCCCCGTACCTCTCGCATGCTAAGCGAGCGCTCTACCATCTGAGCAAATTCCCCATGTCCGCATTCTCCTACTATCATAATCCCAATATTTAATGAATAAATGAAAATATTAAAAGCTTGAAGGCACTTGTCTGCAAGTAAAGACATTTTACTTTAATTCAAAAATTTCCAGATAATTAAAAAAGGTCTAGTCATATATATGCCTCAGAAAATTAAAAAAGTATTAAACAAGTGGAGAATCGGTGTATCGATCCCCGTACCACTCGCATGCTAAGCGAGCGCTCTACCATCTGAGTTAATTCCCCATGTCCGCATTCTCCTACTATAATAATCCCAATATTTTATGAATAAATGAAAATATTAAAAGCTTGAAGGTACTTGTCTGCAATTAAAGACATTTTACTTTAATTCAAAAATTTCCAGATAATTAAATAAGGTCTAGTCATATATATGCCTCAGAAAATTAAAAAAGTATTAAACAAGTGGAGAATCGGGGCACCGATCCCCGTACCTCACGCATGCTAAGCGAGCGCTCTACCATCTGAGCTAATTCCCCATGTCCGCATTCTCCTACTATCATAATCCCAATATTTTATGAATAAATGAAAATATTAAAAGCTTGAAGGCACTTGTCTGCAAGTAAAGACATTTTACTTTAATTCAAAAATTTCCAGATAATTAAATAAGGTCTAGTCATATATATGCCTCAGAAAATTAAAAAAGTATTAAACAAGTGGAGAATCGGGGCATCGATCCCCGTACCTCTCGCATGCTAAGCGAGCGCTCTACCATCTGAGCTAATTCCCCATGTCCGCATTCTCCTACTATCATAATCCCAATATTTTATGAATAAATGAAAATATTAAAAGCTTGAAGGCACTTGTCTGCAAGTAAAGACATTTTACTTGAATTCAAAAATTTCCAGATAATTAAATAAGGTCTAGTCATATATATGCCTCAGAAAATTAAAAAAGTATTAAACAAGTGGAGAATCGGGGCACCGATCCCCGTACCTCTCGCATGCTAAGCGAGCGCTCTACCATCTGAGCTAATTCCCCATGTCCGCATTCTCCTACTATCATAATCCCAATATTTTATGAATAAATGAAAATATTAAAAGCTTGAAGGCACTTATCTGCAAGTAAAGACATTTTACTTTAATTCAAAAATTTCCAGATAATTAAATAAGGTCTAGTCATATATATGCCTCAGAAAATTAAAAAAGTATTAAACAAGTGGAGAATCGGGGCATCGATCCCCGTACCTCTCGCATGCTAAGCGAGCGCTCTACCATCTGAGCTAATTCCCCATGTCCGCATTCTCCTACTATCATAATCCCAATATTTTATGAATAAATGAAAATATTAAAAGCTTGAAGGCACTTGTCTGCAAGTAAAGACATTTTACTTTAATTCAAAAATTTCCAGATAATTAAATAAGGTCTAGTCATATATATGCCTCAGAAAATTAAAAAAGTATTAAACAAGTGGAGAATCGGGGCACCGATCCCCGTACCTCTCGCATGCTAAGCGAGCGCTCTACCATCTGAGCTAATTCCCCATGTCCGCATTCTCCTACTATCATAATCCCAATATTTTATGAATAAATGAAAATATTAAAAGCTTGAAGGCACTTGTCTGCAAGTAAAGACATTTTACTTTAATTCAAAAATTTCCAGATAATTAAATAAGGTCTAGTCATATATATGCCTCAGAAAATTAAAAAAGTATTAAACAAGTGGAGAATCGGGGCATCGATCCCCGTACCTCTCGCATGCTAAGCGAGGGTTCTACAATCTGAGCTAATTCCCCATGTCCGCATTCTCCTACTATCATAATCCCAATATTTTATGAATAAATGAAAATATTAAAAGCTTGAAGGTACTTGTCTGCAATTAAAGACATTTTACTTGAATTCAAAAATTTCCAGATAATTAAATAAGGTCTAGTCATATATATGCCTCAGAAAATGAAAAAAGTATTAAACAAGTGGAGAATCGGGGCATCGATCCCCGTACTTCTCGCATGCTAAGCGAGCGCTCTACCATCTGAGCTAATTCCCCATGTCCGTATTCTCCTACTATCATAATCCCAATATTTTATGAATAAATGAAAATATTAAAAGCTTGAAGGCACTTGTCTGCAAGTAAAGACATTTTACTTTAATTCAAAAATTTCCAGATAATTAAATAAGGTCTAGTCATATATATGCCTCAGAAAATTAAAAAAGTATTAAACAAGTGGAGAATCGGGGTATCGATCCCCGTACCACTCGCATGCTAAGCGAGCGATCTACCATCTGAGCTAATTCCCCATGTCCGCATTCTCCTACTATCATAATCCCAATATTTTATGAATAAATGAAAATATTAAAAGTTTGAAGGTACTTGTCTGCAATTAAAGACATTTTACTTGAATTCAAAAATTTCCAGATAATTAAATAAGGTCTAGTCATATATATGCCTCAGAAAATTAAAAAAGTATTAAACAAGTGGAGAATCGGGGCATCGATCCCTGTACCTCTCGCATGCTAAGCGAGCGCTCTCCCATCTTAGCTAATTCCCCATGTCCGCATTCTCCTACTATCATAATCCCAATATTTTATGAATAAATGAAAATATTAAAAGCTTGAAGGCACTTGTCTGCAATTAAAGACATGTTACTTGAATTCAAAAATTTCCAGATAATTAAATAAGGTCTAGTCATATATATGCCTCAGAAAATTAAAAAAGTATTAAACAAGTGGAGAATCGAGGCATCGATCCCCGTACCTCTCGCATGCTAAGCGAGCGCTCTACCATCTGAGCAAATTCCCCATGTCCGCATTCTCCTACTATCATAATCCCAATATTTTATGAATAAATGAAAATATTAAAAGCTTGAAGGCACTTGTCTGCAATTAAAGACATTTTACTTGAATTACAAAAATTTCCAGATAATTAAATAAGGTCTAGTCATATATATGCCTCAGAAAATTAAAAAAGTATTAAACAAGTGGAGAATCGGGGCATCGATCCCCGTACCTTTCGCATGCTAAGCGAGCGCTCTACCATCTGAGCTAATTCCCCATGTCCGCATTCCCCTACTATCATAATCCCAATATTTTATTAATAAATGAAAATATTAAAAGCTTGAAGGCACTTGTCTGCAAGTAAAGACATTTTACTTGAATTCAAAAATTTCCAGATAATTAAATAATGTCTATTCATATATATGCCTCAGAAAATTAAAAAAGTATTAAACAAGTGGAGAATCGGGGCATCGATCCTCGTACCTCTCGCATGCTAAGCGAGCGCTCTACCATCTGAGCTAATTCCCCATGTCCGCATTCTCCTACTATCATAATCCCAATATTTTATGAATAAATGAAAATATAAAAAGCTTGAAGGCACTTGTCTGCAAGTAAAGACATTTTACTTGAATTCAAAAATTTCCAGATAATTAAATAAGGTCTAGTCATATATATGCCTCAGAAAATTAAAAAAGTATTAAACAAGTGGAGAATCGGGGCATCGATCCCCGTACCTCTCGCATGCTAAGCGAGCGCTCTACCATCTGAGCTAATTCCCCATGTCCGCATTCTCATACTATCATAATCCCAATATTTTATGAATAAATGAAAATATTAAATGCTTGAAGGCACTTGTCTGCAAGTAAAGACATTTTACTTTAATTCAAAAATTTCCAGATAATTAAATAAGGTCTAGTCATATATATGCCTCAGAAAATTAAAAAAGTATTAAACAAGTGGAGCATCGGGGCACCGATCCCCGTACCTCACGCATGCTAAGCGAGCGCTCTACCATCTGAGCTAATTCCCCATGTCCGCATTCTCCTACTATCATAATCCCAATATTTTATGAATAAATGAAAATATTAAAAGCTTGAAGGCACTTGTCTGCAAGTAAAGACATTTTACTTTAATTCAAAAATTTCCAGATAATTAAATAAGGTCTAGTCATATATATGCCTCAGAAAATTAAAAAAGTATTAAACAAGTGGAGAATCGGGGCACCGATCCCAGTACCTCTCGCATGCTAAGCGAGCGCTCTACCATCTGAGCTAATTCCCCATGTCCGCATTCTCCTAGTATCATAATCCCAATATTTTATGAATAAATGAAAATATTAAAAGCTTGAAGGCACTTGTCTGCAAGTAAAGACATTTTACTTTAATTCAAAAATTTCCAGATAATTAAATAAGGTCTAGTCATATATATGCCTCAGAAAATTAAAAAAGTATTAAACAAGTGGAGAATCGGGGCATCGATCCCCGTACCTCTCGCATGCTAAGCGAGGGTTCTACAATCTGAGCTAATTCCCCATGTCCGCATTCTCCTACTATCATAATCCCAATATTTTATGAATAAATGAAAATATTAAAAGCTTGAAGGTACTTGTCTGCAATTAAAGACATTTTACTTGAATTCAAAAATTTCCAGATAATTAAATAAGGTCTAGTCATATATATGCCTCAGAAAATGAAAAAAGTATTAAACAAGTGGAGAATCGGGGCATCGATCCCCGTACTTCTCGCATGCTAAGCGAGCGCTCTACCATCTGAGCTAATTCCCCATGTCCGTATTCTCCTACTATCATAATCCCAATATTTTATGAATAAATGAAAATATTAAAAGCTTGAAGGCACTTGTCTGCAAGTAAAGACATTTTACTTTAATTCAAAAATTTCCAGATAATTAAATAAGGTCTAGTCATATATATGCCTCAGAAAATTAAAAAAGTATTAAACAAGTGGAGAATCGGGGTATCGATCCCCGTACCACTCGCATGCTAAGCGAGCGATCTACCATCTGAGCTAATTCCCCATGTCCGCATTCTCCTACTATCATAATCCCAATATTTTATGAATAAATGAAAATATTAAAAGTTTGAAGGTACTTGTCTGCAATTAAAGACATTTTACTTGAATTCAAAAATTTCCAGATAATTAAATAAGGTCTAGTCATATATATGCCTCAGAAAATTAAAAAAGTATTAAACAAGTGGAGAATCGGGGCATCGATCCCTGTACCTCTCGCATGCTAAGCGAGCGCTCTCCCATCTTAGCTAATTCCCCATGTCCGCATTCTCCTACTATCATAATCCCAATATTTTATGAATAAATGAAAATATTAAAAGCTTGAAGGCACTTGTCTGCAATTAAAGACATGTTACTTGAATTCAAAAATTTCCAGATAATTAAATAAGGTCTAGTCATATATATGCCTCAGAAAATTAAAAAAGTATTAAACAAGTGGAGAATCGGGGCATCGATCCCCGTACCTCTCGCATGCTAAGCGAGCGCTCTACCATCTGAGCAAATTCCCCATGTCCGCATTCTCCTACTATCATAATCCCAATATTTTATGAATAAATGAAAATATTAAAAGCTTGAAGGCACTTGTCTGCAATTAAAGACATTTTACTTGAATTACAAAAATTTCCAGATAATTAAATAAGGTCTAGTCATATATATGCCTCAGAAAATTAAAAAAGTATTAAACAAGTGGAGAATCGGGGCATCGATCCCCGTACCTCTCGCATGCTAAGCGAGCGCTCTACCATCTGAGCTAATTCCCCATGTCCGCATTCCCCTACTATCATAATCCCAATATTTTATGAATAAATGAAAATATTAAAAGCTTGAAGGCACTTGTCTGCAAGTAAAGACATTTTACTTGAATTCAAAAATTTCCAGATAATTAAATAATGTCTATTCATATATATGCCTCAGAAAATTAAAAAAGTATTAAACAAGTGGAAAATCGGGGCATCGATCCTCGTACCTCTCGCATGCTAAGCGAGCGCTCTACCATCTGAGCTAATTCCCCATGTCCGCATTCTCCTACTATCATAATCCCAATATTTTATGAATAAATGAAAATATAAAAAGCTTGAAGGCACTTGTCTGCAAGTAAAGACATTTTACTTGAATTCAAAAATTTCCAGATAATTAAATAAGGTCTAGTCATATATATGCCTCAGAAAATTAAAAAAGTATTAAACAAGTGGAGAATCGGGGCATCGATCCCCGTACCTCTCGCATGCTAAGCGAGCGCTCTACCATCTGAGCTAATTCCCCATGTCCGCATTCTCATACTATCATAATCCCAATATTTTATGAATAAATGAAAATATTAAAAGCTTGAAGGCACTTGTCTGCAAGTAAAGACATTTTACTTTAATTCAAAAATTTCCAGATAATTAAATAAGGTCTAGTCATATATATGCCTCAGAAAATTAAAAAAGTATTAAACAAGTGGAGCATCGGGGCACCGATCCCCGTACCTCACGCATGCTAAGCGAGCGCTCTACCATCTGAGCTAATTCCCCATGTCCGCATTCTCCTACTATCATAATCCCAATATTTTATGAATAAATGAAAATATTAAAAGCTTGAAGGCACTTGTCTGCAAGTAAAGACATTTTACTTTAATTCAAAAATTTCCAGATAATTAAATAAGGTCTAGTCATATATATGCCTCAGAAAATTAAAAAAGTATTAAACAAGTGGAGAATCGGGGCACCGATCCCAGTACCTCTCGCATGCTAAGCGAGCGCTCTACCATCTGAGCTAATTCCCCATGTCCGCATTCTCCTAGTATCATAATCCCAATATTTTATGAATAAATGAAAATATTAAAAGCTTGAAGGCACTTGTCTGCAAGTAAAGACATTTTACTTTAATTCAAAAATTTCCAGATAATTAAATAAGGTCTAGTCATATATATGCCTCAGAAAATTAAAAAAGTATTAAACAAGTGGAGAATCGGGGCATCGATCCCCGTACCTCTCGCATGCTAAGCGAGCGCTCTACCATCTGAGCTAATTCCCCATGTCCGCATTCTCCTACTATCATAATCCCAATATTTTATGAATAAATGAAAATATTAAAAGCTTGAAGGCACTTGTCTGCAAGTAAAGACATTTTACTTTAATTCAAAAATTTCCAGATAATTAAATAAGGTCTAGTCATATATATGCCTCAGAAAATTAAAAAAGTATTAAACAAGCGGAGAATCGGGGCACCGATCCCCGTACCTCTCGCATGCTAAGCGAGCGATCTACCATCTGAGCTAATTCCCCATGTCCGCATTCTCCTACTATCATAATCCCAATATTTTATGAATAAATGAAAATATTAAAAGCTTGAAGGCACTTGTCTGCGATTAAAGACATTTTACTTTAATTCAAAAATTTCCAGATAATTAAATAAGGTCTAGTCATATATATGCCTCAGAAAATTAAAAAAGTATTAAACGAGTGGAGAATCGGGGCATCGATCCCCGTACCTCTCGCATGCTAAGCGAGGGCTCTACAATCTGAGCTAATTCCCCATGTCCGCATTCTCCTACTATCATAATCCCAATATTTTATGAATAAATGAATATATTAAAAGCTTGAAGGTACTTGTCTGCAATTAAAGACATTTTACTTGAATTCAAAAATTTCCAGATAATTAAATAAGGTCTAGTCATATATATGCCTCAGAAAATTAAAAAAGTATTAAACAAGTGGAGAATCGGGGCATCGATCCCCGTACCTCTCGCATGCTAAGCGACCGCTCTACCATCTGAGCTTATTCCCCATGTCCGTATTCTCCTACTATCATAATCCCAATATTTTATGAATAAATGAAAATATTAAAAGCTTGAAGGCACTTGTCTGCAAGTAAAGACATTTTACTTTAATTCAAAAATTTCCAGATAATTAAATAAGGTCTAGTCATATATATGCCTCAGAAAATTAAAAAAGTATTAAACAAGTGGAGAATCGGTGTATCGATCCCCGTACCACTCGCATGCTAAGCGAGCGCTCTACCATCTGAGCTAATTCCCCATGTCCGCATTCTCCTACTATCATAATCCCAATATTTTATGAATAAATGAAAATATTAAAAGCTTGAAGGTACTTGTCTGCAATTAAAGACATTTTACTTGAATTCAAAAATTTCCAGATAATTAAATAAGGTCTAGTCATATATATGCCTCAGAAAATTAAAAAAGTATTAAACAAGTGGAGAATCGGGGCATCGATCCCCGTACCTCTCGCAAACTAAGCGAGCGCTCTACCATCTGAGCTAATTCCCCATGTCCGCATTCTCCTACTATCATAATCCCAATATTTTATGAATAAATGAAAATATTAAAAGCTTGAAGGCACTTGTCTGCAATTAAAGACATTTTACTTGAATTCAAAAATTTCCAGATAATTAAATAAGGTCTAGTCATATATATGCCTCAGAAAATTAACAAAGTATTAAACAAGTGGAGAATCGGGGCATCGATCCCCGTACCTCTCGCATGCTAAGCGAGCGCTCTACCATCTGAGCTAATTCCCCATGTCCGCATTCTCCTACTATCATAATTCCAATATTTTATGAATAAATGAAAATATTAAAAGCTTGAAGGCACTTGTCTGCAAGTAAAGACATTTTACTTTAATTCAAAAATTTCCAGATAATTAAATAAGGTCTAGTCATATATATGCCTCAGAAAATTAAAAAAAGTATGAAACAAGTGGAGAATCGGGGCATCGAACCCCGTACCTCTCGCATGCTAAGCGAGCGCTCTCCCATCTTAGCTAATTCCCCATGTCCGCATTCTCCTACTATCATAATCCCAATATGTTATGAATAAATGAAAATATTAAAAGCTTGATGGCACTTGTCTGCAAGTAAAGACATTTTACTTTAATTCAAAAATTTCCAGATAATTAAATAAGGTCTAGTCATATATATGCCTCAGAAAATTAAAACAGTATTAAATAAGTGGAGAATCGGGGCACCGATCCCCGTACCTCTCGCATGCTAAGCGAGCGCTTTACAATCTGAGCTAATTCCCCATGTCCGCATTCTCCTACTATCATAATCCCAATATTTTATTAATAAATGAAAATATTAAAAGCTTGAAGGCACTTGTCTGCAAGTAAAGACATTTTACTTGAATTCAAAAATTTCCAGATAATTAAATAATGTCTATTCATATAGATGCCTCAGAAAATTAAAAAAGTATTAAACAAGTGAAGAATCGGGGCATCGATCCTCGTACCTCTCGCATGCTAAGCGAGCGCTCTACCATCTGAGCTAATTCCCCATGTCCGCATTCTCCTACTATCATAATCCCAATATTTTATGAATAAATGAAAATATTAAAAGCTTGAAGGCACTTGTCTGCAAGTAAAGACATTTTACTTTAATTAAAAATTTCCAGATAATTAAATAAGGTCTAGTCATATATATGCCTCAGAAAATTAAAAATTATTAAACAAGCGGAGAATCGGGGCATCGATCCCCGTACCTCTACCATGCTAAGCGAGGGCTCTACAATCTGAGCTAATTCCCCATGTCCGCATTCTCCTACTATCATAATCCCAATATTTTATGAATAATTGAAAATATTAAAAGCTTGAAGGTACTTGTCTGCAATTAAAGACATTTTACTTGAATTCAAAAATTTCCAGATAATTAAATAAGGTCTAGTCATATATATGCCTCAGAAAATGAAAAAAGTATTAAACAAGTGGAGAATCGGGGCATCGATCCCCGTACCTCTCGCATGCTAAGCGAGCGCTCTACCATCTGAGCTAATTCCCCATGTCCGTATTCTCCTACTATCATAATCCCAATATTTTATGAATAAATGAAAATATTAAAAGCTTGAAGGCACTTGTCTGCAAGTAAAGACATTTTACTTGAATTCAAAAATTTCCAGATAATTAAATAAGGTCTAGTCATATATATGCCTCAGAAAATTAAAAAAGTATTAAACAAGTGGAGAATCGGGGTATCGATCCCCGTACCACTCGCATGCTAAGCGAGCGATCTACCATCTGAGCTAATTCCCCATGTCCGCATTCTCCTACTATCATAATCCCAATATTTTATGAATAAATGAAAATATTAAAAGCTTGAAGGTACTTGTCTGCAATTAAAGACATTTTACTTGAATTCAAAAATTTCCAGATAATTAAATAAGGTCTAGTCATATATATGCCTCAGAAAATTAAAAAAGTATGAAACAAGTGGAGAATCGGGGCATCGACCCCCGTACCTCTCGCATGCTAAGCGAGCGCTCTCCCATCTTAGCTAATTCCCCATGTCCGCATTCTCCTACTATCATAATCCCAATATTTTATGAATAAATGAAAATATTAAAAGCTTGAAGGAATTTGTCTGCAAGTAAAGACATTTTACTTTAATTCAAAAATTTCCAGATAATTAAATAAGGTCTAGTCATATATATGCCTCAGAAAATTAAAACAGTATTAAACAAGTGGAGAATCGGGGCACCGATCCCCGTACCTCTCGCATGCTAAGCGAGCGCTCTACCATCTGAGCTAATTCCCCATGTCCGCATTCTCCTACTATCATAATCCCAATATTTTATGAATAAATGAAAATATTAAAAGCTTGAAGGCACTTGTCTGCAAGTAAAGACATTTTACTTTAATTCAAAAATTTCCAGATAATTAAATAAGGTCTAGTCATATATATGCCTCAGAAAATTAAAAAAGTATTAAACAAGTGGAGAATCGGGGCACCGATCCCCGTACCTCTCGCATGCTAAGCGAGCGCTCTACCATCTGAGCTAATTCCCCATGTCCGCATTCTCCTACTATCATAATCCCAATATTTTATGAATAAATGAAAATATTAAAAGCTTGAAGGCACTTGTCTGCGATTAAAGACATTTTACTTTAATTCAAAAATTTCCAGATAATTAAATAAGGTCTAGTCATATATATGCCTCAGAAAATTAAAAAAGTATTAAACGAGTGGAGAATCGGGGCATCGATCCCCGTACCTCTCGCATGCTAAGCGAGGGCTCTACAATCTGAGCTAATTCCCCATGTCCGCATTCTCCTACTATCATAATCCCAATATTTTATGAATAAATGAATATATTAAAAGCTTGAAGGTACTTGTCTGCAATTAAAGACATTTTACTTGAATTCAAAAATTTCCAGATAATTAAATAAGGTCTAGTCATATATATGCCTCAGAAAATTAAAAAAGTATTAAACAAGTGGAGAATCGGGGCATCGATCCCCGTACCTCTCGCATGCTAAGCGACCGCTCTACCATCTGAGCTTATTCCCCATGTCCGTATTCTCCTACTATCATAATCCCAATATTTTATGAATAAATGAAAATATTAAAAGCTTGAAGGCACTTGTCTGCAAGTAAAGACATTTTACTTTAATTCAAAAATTTCCAGATAATTAAATAAGGTCTAGTCATATATATGCCTCAGAAAATTAAAAAAGTATTAAACAAGTGGAGAATCGGTGTATCGATCCCCGTACCACTCGCATGCTAAGCGAGCGCTCTACCATCTGAGCTAATTCCCCATGTCCGCATTCTCCTACTATCATAATCCCAATATTTTATGAATAAATGAAAATATTAAAAGCTTGAAGGTACTTGTCTGCAATTAAAGACATTTTACTTGAATTCAAAAATTTCCAGATAATTAAATAAGGTCTAGTCATATATATGCCTCAGAAAATTAAAAAAGTATTAAACAAGTGGAGAATCGGGGCATCGATCCCCGTACCTCTCGCATGCTAAGCGAGCGCTCTACCATCTGAGCTAATTCCCCATGTCCGCATTCTCCTACTATCATAATCCCAATATTTTATGAATAAATGAAAATATTAAAAGCTTGAAGGCACTTGTCTGCAATTAAAGACATTTTACTTGAATTCAAAAATTTCCAGATAATTAAATAAGGTCTAGTCATATATATGCCTCAGAAAATTAACAAAGTATTAAACAAGTGGAGAATCGGGGCATCGATCCCCGTACCTCTCGCATGCTAAGCGAGCGCTCTACCATCTGAGCTAATTCCCCATGTCAGCATTCTCCTACTATCATAATTCCAATATTTTATGAATAAATGAAAATATTAAAAGCTTGAAGGCACTTGTCTGCAAGTAAAGACATTTTACTTTAATTCAAAAATTTCCAGATAATTAAATAAGGTCTAGTCATATATATGCCTCAGAAAATTAAAAAAGTATGAAACAAGTGGAGAATCGGGGCATCGAACCCCGTACCTCTCGCATGCTAAGCGAGCGCTCTCCCATCTTAGCTAATTCCCCATGTCCGCATTCTCCTACTATCATAATCCCAATATGTTATGAATAAATGAAAATATTAAAAGCTTGATGGCACTTGTCTGCAAGTACAGACATTTTACTTTAATTCAAAAATTTCCAGATAATTAAATAAGGTCTAGTCATATATATGCCTCAGAAAATTAAAACAGTATTAAATAAGTGGAGAATCGGGGCACCGATCCCCGTACCTCTCGCATGCTAAGCGAGCGCTTTACAATCTGAGCTAATTCCCCATGTCCGCATTCTCCTACTATCATAATCCCAATATTTTATTAATAAATGAAAATATTAAAAGCTTGAAGGCACTTGTCTGCAAGTAAAGACATTTTACTTGAATTCAAAAATTTCCAGATAAGTAAATAATGTCTATTCATATAGATGCCTCAGAAAATTAAAAAAGTATTAAACAAGTGAAGAATCGGGGCATCGATCCTCGTACCTCTCGCATGCTAAGCGAGCGCTCTACCATCTGAGCTAATTCCCCATGTCCGCATTCTCCTACTATCATAATCCCAATATTTTATGAATAAATGAAAATATTAAAAGCTTGAAGGCACTTGTCTGCAAGTAAAGACATTTTACTTTAATTAAAAATTTCCAGATAATTAAATAAGGTCTAGTCATATATATGCCTCAGAAAATTAAAAATTATTAAACAAGCGGAGAATCGGGGCATCGATCCCCGTACCTCTACCATGCTAAGCGAGGGCTCTACAATCTGAGCTAATTCCCCATGTCCGCATTCTCCTACTATCATAATCCCAATATTTTATGAATAATTGAAAATATTAAAAGCTTGAAGGTACTTGTCTGCAATTAAAGACATTTTACTTGAATTCAAAAATTTCCAGATAATTAAATAAGGTCTAGTCATATATATGCCTCAGAAAATGAAAAAAGTATTAAACAAGTGGAGAATCGGGGCATCGATCCCCGTACCTCTCGCATGCTAAGCGAGCGCTCTACCATCTGAGCTAATTCCCCATGTCCGTATTCTCCTACTATCATAATCCCAATATTTTATGAATAAATGAAAATATTAAAAGCTTGAAGGCACTTGTCTGCAAGTAAAGACATTTTACTTGAATTCAAAAATTTCCAGATAATTAAATAAGGTCTAGTCATATATATGCCTCAGAAAATTAAAAAAGTATTAAACAAGTGGAGAATCGGGGTATCGATCCCCGTACCACTCGCATGCTAAGCGAGCGATCTACCATCTGAGCTAATTCCCCATGTCCGCATTCTCCTACTATCATAATCCCAATATTTTATGAATAAATGAAAATATTAAAAGCTTGAAGGTACTTGTCTGCAATTAAAGACATTTTACTTGAATTCAAAAATTTCCAGATAATTAAATAAGGTCTAGTCATATATATGCCTCAGAAAATTAAAAAAGTATGAAACAAGTGGAGAATCGGGGCATCGATCCCCGTACCTCTCGCATGCTAAGCGAGCGCTCTCCCATCTTAGCTAATTCCCCATGTCCGCATTCTCCTACTATCATAATCCCAATATTTTATGAATAAATGAAAATATTAAAAGCTTGAAGGAATTTGTCTGCAAGTAAAGACATTTTACTTTAATTCAAAAATTTCCAGATAATTAAATAAGGTCTAGTCATATATATGCCTCAGAAAATTAAAACAGTATTAAACAAGTGGAGAATCGGGGCACCGATCCCCGTACCTCTCGCATGCTAAGCGAGCGCTCTACCATCTGAGCTAATTCCCCATGTCCGCATTCTCCTACTATCATAATCCCAATATTTTATGAATAAATGAAAATATTAAAAGCTTGAAGGCACTTGTCTGCAAGTAAAGACATTTTACTTGAATTCAAAAATTTCCAGATAATTAAATAATGTCTATTCATATAGATGCCTCAGAAAATTAAAAAAGTATTAAACAAGTGGAGAATCGCGGCATCGATCCTCGTACCTCTCGCATGCTAAGCGAGCGATCTACCATCTGAGCTAATTCCCCATGTTCGCATTCTCCTACTATCATAATCCCAATATTTTATGACTAAATGAAAATATTAAAAGCTTGAAGGTACTTGTCTGCAATTAAAGACATTTTACTTGAATTCAAAAATTTCCAGATAATTAAATAAGGTCTAGTCATATATATGCCTCAGAAAATTAAAAAAGTATGAAACAAGTGGAGAATCGGGGCATCGATCCCCGTACCTCTCGCATGCTAAGCGAGCGCTCTACCATCTGAGCTAATTCCCCATGTCCGCATTCTCCTACTATCATAATCCCAATATTTTATGAATAAATGAAAATATTAAAAGCTTGAAGGCACTTGTCTGCAATTAAAGACATTTTTCTTGAATTCAAAAATTTCCAGATAATTAAATAAGGTCTAGTCATATATATGCCTCAGAAAACTAAAAAAGTATTAAACAAGTGGAGAATCGGGGCATCGATCCCCGTACCTCTCGCATGCTAAGCGAGCGCTCTACCATCTGAGCTAATTCCCCATGTCCGCATTCTCCTACTATCATAATTCCAATATTTTATGAATAAATGAAAATATTAAAAGCTTGAAGGCACTTGTCTGCAAGTAAAGACATTTTACTTTAATTCAAAAATTTCCAGATAATTAAATAAGGTCTAGTCATATATATGCCTCAGAAAATTAAAAAAGTATTAAACAAGTGGAGAATCGGGGCACCGATCCCCGTACCTCTCGCATGCTAAGCGAGCGCTCTACCATCTGAGCTAATTCCCCATGTCCGCATTCTCCTACTATCATAATCCCAATATTTTATGAATAAATGAAAATATTAAAAGCTTGAAGGTACTTGTCTGCAATTAAAGACATTTTACTTGAATTCAAAAATTTCCAGATAATTAAATAAGGTCTAGTCATATATATGCCTCAGAAAATTAAAAAAGTATTAAACAAGTGGAGAATCGGGGCATCGATCCCCGTACCTCTCGCATGCTAAGCGAGCGCTCTACCATCTGAGCTAATTCCCCATGTCCGCATTCTCCTACTATCATAATCCCAATATTTTATGAATAAATGAAAATATTAAAAGCTTGAAGGCACTTGTCTGCAATTAAAGACATTTTACTTGAATTCAAAAATTTCCAGATAATTAAATAAGGTCTAGTCATATATATGCCTCAGAAAATTAACAAAGTATTAAACAAGTGGAGAATCGGGGCATCGATCCCCGTACCTCTCGCATGCTAAGCGAGCGCTCTACCATCTGAGCTAATTCCCCATGTCAGCATTCTCCTACTATCATAATTCCAATATTTTATGAATAAATGAAAATATTAAAAGCTTGAAGGCACTTGTCTGCAAGTAAAGACATTTTACTTTAATTCAAAAATTTCCAGATAATTAAATAAGGTCTAGTCATATATATGCCTCAGAAAATTAAAAAAGTATGAAACAAGTGGAGAATCGGGGCATCGAACCCCGTACCTCTCGCATGCTAAGCGAGCGCTCTCCCATCTTAGCTAATTCCCCATGTCCGCATTCTCCTACTATCATAATCCCAATATGTTATGAATAAATGAAAATATTAAAAGCTTGATGGCACTTGTCTGCAAGTACAGACATTTTACTTTAATTCAAAAATTTCCAGATAATTAAATAAGGTCTAGTCATATATATGCCTCAGAAAATTAAAACAGTATTAAATAAGTGGAGAATCGGGGCACCGATCCCCGTACCTCTCGCATGCTAAGCGAGCGCTTTACAATCTGAGCTAATTCCCCATGTCCGCATTCTCCTACTATCATAATCCCAATATTTTATTAATAAATGAAAATATTAAAAGCTTGAAGGCACTTGTCTGCAAGTAAAGACATTTTACTTGAATTCAAAAATTTCCAGATAATTAAATAATGTCTATTCATATAGATGCCTCAGAAAATTAAAAAAGTATTAAACAAGTGAAGAATCGGGGCATCGATCCTCGTACCTCTCGCATGCTAAGCGAGCGCTCTACCATCTGAGCTAATTCCCCATGTCCGCATTCTCCTACTATCATAATCCCAATATTTTATGAATAAATGAAAATATTAAAAGCTTGAAGGCACTTGTCTGCAAGTAAAGACATTTTACTTTAATTAAAAATTTCCAGATAATTAAATAAGGTCTAGTCATATATATGCCTCAGAAAATTAAAAATTATTAAACAAGCGGAGAATCGGGGCATCGATCCCCGTACCTCTACCATGCTAAGCGAGGGCTCTACAATCTGAGCTAATTCCCCATGTCCGCATTCTCCTACTATCATAATCCCAATATTTTATGAATAATTGAAAATATTAAAAGCTTGAAGGTACTTGTCTGCAATTAAAGACATTTTACTTGAATTCAAAAATTTCCAGATAATTAAATAAGGTCTAGTCATATATATGCCTCAGAAAATGAAAAAAGTATTAAACAAGTGGAGAATCGGGGCATCGATCCCCGTACCTCTCGCATGCTAAGCGAGCGCTCTACCATCTGAGCTAATTCCCCATGTCCGTATTCTCCTACTATCATAATCCCAATATTTTATGAATAAATGAAAATATTAAAAGCTTGAAGGCACTTGTCTGCAAGTAAAGACATTTTACTTGAATTCAAAAATTTCCAGATAATTAAATAAGGTCTAGTCATATATATGCCTCAGAAAATTAAAAAAGTATTAAACAAGTGGAGAATCGGGGTATCGATCCCCGTACCACTCGCATGCTAAGCGAGCGATCTACCATCTGAGCTAATTCCCCATGTCCGCATTCTCCTACTATCATAATCCCAATATTTTATGAATAAATGAAAATATTAAAAGCTTGAAGGTACTTGTCTGCAATTAAAGACATTTTACTTGAATTCAAAAATTTCCAGATAATTAAATAAGGTCTAGTCATATATATGCCTCAGAAAATTAAAAAAGTATGAAACAAGTGGAGAATCGGGGCATCGATCCCCGTACCTCTCGCATGCTAAGCGAGCGCTCTCCCATCTTAGCTAATTCCCCATGTCCGCATTCTCCTACTATCATAATCCCAATATTTTATGAATAAATGAAAATATTAAAAGCTTGAAGGAATTTGTCTGCAAGTAAAGACATTTTACTTTAATTCAAAAATTTCCAGATAATTAAATAAGGTCTAGTCATATATATGCCTCAGAAAATTAAAACAGTATTAAACAAGTGGAGAATCGGGGCACCGATCCCCGTACCTCTCGCATGCTAAGCGAGCGCTCTACCATCTGAGCTAATTCCCCATGTCCGCATTCTCCTACTATCATAATCCCAATATTTTATGAATAAATGAAAATATTAAAAGCTTGAAGGCACTTGTCTGCAAGTAAAGACATTTTACTTGAATTCAAAAATTTCCAGATAATTAAATAATGTCTATTCATATAGATGCCTCAGAAAATTAAAAAAGTATTAAACAAGTGGAGAATCGGGGCATCGATCCTCGTACCTCTCGCATGCTAAGCGAGCGATCTACCATCTGAGCTAATTCCCCATGTTCGCATTCTCCTACTATCATAATCCCAATATTTTATGACTAAATGAAAATATTAAAAGCTTGAAGGTACTTGTCTGCAATTAAAGACATTTTACTTGAATTCAAAAATTTCCAGATAATTAAATAAGGTCTAGTCATATATATGCCTCAGAAAATTAAAAAAGTATGAAACAAGTGGAGAATCGGGGCATCGATCCCCGTACCTCTCGCATGCTAAGCGAGCGCTCTACCATCTGAGCTAATTCCCCATGTCCGCATTCTCCTACTATCATAATCCCAATATTTTATGAATAAATGAAAATATTAAAAGCTTGAAGGCACTTGTCTGCAATTAAAGACATTTTTCTTGAATTCAAAAATTTCCAGATAATTAAATAAGGTCTAGTCATATATATGCCTCAGAAAACTAAAAAAGTATTAAACAAGTGGAGAATCGGGGCATCGATCCCCGTACCTCTCGCATGCTAAGCGAGCGCTCTACCATCTGAGCTAATTCCCCATGTCCGCATTCTCCTACTATCATAATTCCAATATTTTATGAATAAATGAAAATATTAAAAGCTTGAAGGCACTTGTCTGCAAGTAAAGACATTTTACTTTAATTCAAAAATTTCCAGATAATTAAATAAGGTCTAGTCATATATATGCCTCAGAAAATTAAAAAAGTATGAAACAAGTGGAGAATCGGGGCATCGATCCCCGTACCTCTCGCATGCTAAGCAAGCGCTCTCCCATCTTAGCTAATTCCCCATGTCCGCATTCTCCTACTATCATAATCCCAATATTTTATGAATAAATGAAAATATTAAAAGCTTGAAGGCACTTGTCTGCAATTAAAGACATGTTACTTGAATTCAAAAATTTCCAGATAATTAAATAAGGTCTAGTCATATATATGCCTCAGAAAATTAAAAAAGTATTAAACAAGTGGAGAATCGGGGCATCGATCCCCGTACCTCTCGCATGCTAAGCGAGCGCTCTACCATCTGAGCTAATTCCCCATGTCCGCATTCTCCTACTATCATAATCCCAATATTTTATGAATAAATGAAAATATTAAAAGCTTGAAGGCACTTGTCTGCAATTAAAGACATTTTACTTGAATTCAAAAATTTCCAGATAATTAAATAAGGTCTAGTCATATATATGCCTCAGAAAATTAAAATAGTATTAAACAAGTGGAGAATCGGGGCATCGATCCCCGTACCTCTCGCATGCTAAGCGAGCGCTCTACCATCTGAGCTAATTCCCCATGTCCGCATTCTCCTACTATCATAATCCCAATATTTTATGAATAAATGAAAATATTAAAAGCTTGAAGGCACTTGTCTGCAAGTAAAGACATTTTACTTTAATTCAAAAATTTCCAGATAATTAAATAAGGTCTAGTCATATATATGCCTCAGAAAATTAAAACAGTATTAAACAAGTGGAGAATCGGGGCACCGATCCCCGTACCTCTCGCATGCTAAGCGAGCGCTCTACCATCTGAGCTAATTCCCCATGTCCGCATTCTCCTACTATCATAATCCCAATATTTTATGAATAAATGAAAATATTAAAAGCTTGAAGGCACTTGTCTGCAAGTAAAGACATTTTACTTGAATTCAAAAATTTCCAGATAATTAAATAATGTCTATTCATATAGATGCCTCAGAAAATTAAAAAAGTATGAAACAAGTGGAGAATCGGGGCATCGATCCTCGTACCTCTCGCATGCTAAGCGAGCGCTCTACCATCTGAGCTAATTCCCCATGTCTGCATTCTCCTACTATCATAATCCCAATATTTTATGAATAAATGAAAATATTAAAAGCTTGAAGGCACTTGTCTGCAAGTAAAGACATTTTACTTTAATTCAAAACTTTCCAGATAATTAAAAAAGGTCTAGTCATATATATGCCTCAGAAAATTAAAAAAGTATTAAACAAGTGGAGAATCGGGGCATCGATCCTCGTACCTCTCGCATGCTAAGCGAGCGCTCTACCATCTGAGCTAATTCCCCATGTCCGCATTCTCCTTCTATCATAATCCCAATATTTCATGAATAAATGAAAATATAAAAACCTTGAAGGCACTTGTCTGCAAGTAAAGACATTTTACTTGAATTCAAAAATTTCCAGATAATTAAATAAGGTCTAGTCATATATATGCCTCAGAAAATTAAAAAAGTATTGAACAAGTGGAGAATCGGGGCATCGATCCCCGTACCTCTCGCATGCTAAGCGAGCGCTCTACCATCTGAGCTAATTCCCCATGTCCGCATTCTCCTACTATCATAATCCCAATATTTTATGAATAAATGAAAATATTAAAAGCTTGAAGGCACTTGTCTGCAAGTAAAGACATTTTACTTTAATTCAAAAATTTCCAGATAATTAAATAAGGTCTAGTCATATATATGCCTCAGAAAATTAAAAAAGTATTAAACAAGTGGAGAATCGGGGCATCGATCCCCGTACCTCTCGCATGCTAAGCGAGGGCTCTACAATCTGAGCTAATTCCCCATGTCCGCATTCTCCTACTATCATAATCCCAATATTTTATGAATAAATGAAAATATTAAAAGCTTGAAGGTACTTGTCTGCAATTAAAGACATTTTACTTGAATTCAAAAATTTCCAGATAATTAAATAAGGTCTAGTCATATATATGCCTCAGAAAATGAAAAAAGTATTAAACAAGTGGAGAATCGGGGCATCGATCCCCGTACCTCTCGCATGCTAAGCGAGCGCTCTACCATCTGAGCTAATTCCCCATGTCCGTATTCTCCTACTATCATAATCCCAATATTTTATGAATAAATGAAAATATTAAAAGCTTGAAGGCACTTGTCTGCAAGTAAAGACATTTTACTTTAATTCAAAAATTTCCAGATAATTAAATAAGGTCTAGTCATATATATGCCTCAGAAAATTAAAAAAGTATTAAACAAGTGGAGAATCGGGGTATCGATCCCCGTACCACTCGCATGCTAAGCGAGCGATCTACCATCTGAGCTAATTCCCCATGTCCGCATTCTCCTACTATCATAATCCCAATATTTTATGAATAAATGAAAATATTAAAAGCTTGAAGGTACTTGTCTGCAATTAAAGACATTTTACTTGAATTCAAAAATTTTCAGATAATTAAATAAGGTCTAGTCATATATATGCCTCAGAAAATTAAAAAAGTATGAAACAAGTGGAGAATCGGGGCATCGATCCCCGTACCTCTCGCATGCTAAGCGAGAACTCTACAATCTGAGCTAATTCCCCATGTCCGCATTCTCCTACTATCATAATCCCAATATTTTATGAATAAATGAAAATATTGAAAGCTTGAAGGCACTTGTCTGCAATTAAAGACATTTTACTTGAATTCAAAAATTTCCAGATAATTAAATAAGGTCTAGTCATATATATGCCTCAGAAAATTAACAAAGTATTAAACAAGTGGAGAATCGGGGCATCGATCCCCGTACCTCTCGCATGCTAAGCGAGCGCTCTACCATCTGAGCTAATTCCCCATGTCCGCATTCTCCTACTATCATAATTCCAATATTTTATGAATAAATGAAAATATTAAAAGCTTGAAGGCACTTGTCTGCAAGTAAAGACATTTTACTTTAATTCAAAAATTTCCAGATAATTAAATAAGGTCTAGTCATATATATGCCTCAGAAAATTAAAAAAGTATGAAACAAGTGGAGAATCGGGGCATCGATCCCCGTACCTCTCGCATGCTAAGCGAGCGCTCTCCCATCTTAGCTAATTCCCCATGTCCGCATTCTCCTACTATCATAATCCCAATATTTTATGAATAAATGAAAATATTAAAAGCTTGAAGGCACTTGTCTGCAATTAAAGACATGTTACTTGAATTCAAAAATTTCCAGATAATTAAATAAGGTCTAGTCATATATATGCCTCAGAAAATTAAAAAAGTATTAAACAAGTGGAGAATCGGGGCATCGATCCCCGTACCTCTCGCATGCTAAGCGAGCGCTCTACCATCTGAGCTAATTCCCCATGTCCGCATTCTCCTACTATCATAATCCCAATATTTTATGAATAAATGAAAATATTAAAAGCTTGAAGGCACTTGTCTGCAATTAAAGACATTTTACTTGAATTCAAAAATTTCCAGATAATTAAATAAGGTCTAGTCATATATATGCCTCAGAAAATTAAAATAGTATTAAACAAGTGGAGAATCCGGGCATCGATCCCCGTACCTCTCGCATGCTAAGCGAGCGCTCTACCATCTGAGCTAATTCCCCATGTCCGCATTCTCCTACTATCATAATCCCAGTATTTTATGAATAAATGAAAATATTAAAAGCTTGAAGGCACTTGTCTGCAAGTAAAGACATTTTACTTTAATTCAAAAATTTCCAGATAATTAAATAATGTCTATTCATATATATGCCTCAGAAAATTAAAAAAGTATTAAACAAGTGGAGAATCGGGGCATCGATCCCCGTACCTTTCGCATGCTAAGCGAGCGCTCTACCATCTGAGCTAATTCCCCATGTCCGCATTCTCCTACTATCATAATCCCAATATTTTATGAATAAATGAAAATATAAAAACCTTGAAGGCACTTGTCTGCAAGTAAAGACATTTTACTTGAATTCAAAAATTTCCAGATAATTAAATAAGGTCTAGTCATATATATGCCTCAGAAAATTAAAAAAGTATTAAACAAGTGGAGAATCGGGGCATCGATCCCCGTACCTCTCGCATGCTAAGCGAGCGCTCTACCATCTGAGCTAATTCCCCATGTCCGCATTCTCATACTATCATAATCCCAATATTTTATGAATAAATGAAAATATTAAAAGCTTGAAGGCACTTGTCTGCAAGTAAAGACATTTTACTTTCATTCAAAAATTTCCAGATAATTAAATAAGGTCTAGTCATATATATGCCTCAGAAAATTAAAAAAGTATTAAACAAGTGGAGAATCGGGGCATCGATCCCCGTACCTCTCGCATGCTAAGCGAGCGCTCTACCATCTGAGCTAATTCCCCATGTCCGCATTCTCATACTATCATAATCCCAATATTTTATGAATAAATGAAAATATTAAAAGCTTGAAGGCACTTGTCTGCAAGTAAAGACATTTTACTTTCATTCAAAAATTTCCAGATAATTAAATAAGGTCTAGTCATATATATGCCTCAGAAAATTAAAACAGTATTAAACAAGTGGAGAATCGGGGCACCGATCCCCGTACCTCTCGCATGCTAAGCGAGCGCTTTACCATCTGAGCTAATTCCCCATGTCAGCATTCTCCTACTATCATAATCCCAATATTTTATGAATAAATGAAAATATTAAAAGCTTGAAGGCACTTGTCTGCAAGTAAAGACATTTTACTTTAATTCAAAAATTTCCAGATAATTAAATAAGGTCTAGTCATATATATGCCTCAGAAAATTAAAAAAGTATTAAACAAGTGGAGAATCGGGGTATCGATCCCCGTACCACTCGCATGCTAAGCGAGCGATCTACCATCTGAGCTAATTCCCCATGTCCGCATTCTCCTACTATCATAATCCCAATATTTTATGAATAAATGAAAATATTAAAAGCTTGAAGGTACTTGTCTGCAATTAAAGACATTTTACTTGAATTCAAAAATTTCCAGATAATTAAATAAGGTCTAGTCATATATATGCCTCAGAAAATTAAAAAAGTATGAAACAAGTGGAGAATCGGGGCATCGATCCCCGTACCTCTCGCATGCTAAGCGAGAACTCTACAATCTGAGCTAATTCCCCATGTCCGCATTCTCCTACTATCATAATCCCAATATTTTATGAATAAATGAAAATATTAAAAGCTTGAAGGCACTTGTCTGCAATTAAAGACATTTTACTTGAATTCAAAAATTTCCAGATAATTAAATAAGGTCTAGTCATATATATGCCTCAGAAAATTAACAAAGTATTAAACAAGTGGAGAATCGGGGCATCGATCCCCGTACCTCTCGCATGCTAAGCGAGCGCTCTACCATCTGAGCTAATTCCCCATGTCCGCATTCTCCTACTATCATAATTCCAATATTTTATGAATAAATGAAAATATTAAAAGCTTGAAGGCACTTGTCTGCAAGTAAAGACATTTTACTTTAATTCAAAAATTTCCAGATAATTAAATAAGGTCTAGTCATATATATGCCTCAGAAAATTAAAAAAGTATGAAACAAGTGGAGAATCGGGGCATCGATCCCCGTACCTCTCGCATGCTAAGCGAGCGCTCTCCCATCTTAGCTAATTCCCCATGTCCGCATTCTCCTACTATCATAATCCCAATATTTTATGAATAAATGAAAATATTAAAAGCTTGAAGGCACTTGTCTGCAATTAAAGACATGTTACTTGAATTCAAAAATTTCCAGATAATTAAATAAGGTCTAGTCATATATATGCCTCAGAAAATTAAAAAAGTATTAAACAAGTGGAGAATCGGGGCATCGATCCCCGTACCTCTCGCATGCTAAGCGAGCGCTCTACCATCTGAGCTAATTCCCCATGTCCGCATTCTCCTACTATCATAATCCCAATATTTTATGAATAAATGAAAATATTAAAAGCTTGAAGGCACTTGTCTGCAATTAAAGACATTTTACTTGAATTCAAAAATTTCCAGATAATTAAATAAGGTCTAGTCATATATATGCCTCAGAAAATTAAAATAGTATTAAACAAGTGGAGAATCCGGGCATCGATCCCCGTACCTCTCGAATGCTAGGCGAGCGCTCTACCATCTGAGCTAATTCCCCATGTCCGCATTCTCCTACTATCATAATCCCAGTATTTTATGAATAAATGAAAATATTAAAAGCTTGAAGGCACTTGTCTGCAAGTAAAGACATTTTACTTTAATTCAAAAATTTCCAGATAATTAAATAATGTCTATTCATATATATGCCTCAGAAAATTAAAAAAGTATTAAACAAGTGGAGAATCGGGGCATCGATCCTCGTACCTTTCGCATGCTAAGCGAGCGCTCTACCATCTGAGCTAATTCCCCATGTCCGCATTCTCCTACTATCATAATCCCAATATTTTATGAATAAATGAAAATATAAAAACCTTGAAGGCACTTGTCTGCAAGTAAAGACATTTTACTTGAATTCAAAAATTTCCAGATAATTAAATAAGGTCTAGTCATATATATGCCTCAGAAAATTAAAAAAGTATTAAACAAGTGGAGAATCGGGGCACCGATCCCCGTACCTCTCGCATGCTAAGCGAGCGCTCTACCATCTGAGCTAATTCCCCATGTCCGCATTCTCCTACTATCATAATCCCAATATTTTATGAATAAATGAAAATATTAAAAGCTTGAAGGCACTTGTCTGCGATTAAAGACATTTTACTTTAATTCAAAAATTTTCAGATAATTAAATAAGGTCTAGTCATATATATGCCTCAGAAAATTAAAAAAGTATTAAACAAGTGGAGAATCGGGGCATCGATCCCCGTACCTCTCGCATGCTAAGCGAGCGCTCTACCATCTGAGCTAATTCCCCATGTCCGCATTCTCCTACTATCATAATCCCAATATTTTATGAATAAATGACAATATTAAAAGCTTGAAGGTACTTGTCTGCAATTAAAGACATTTTACTTGAATTCAAAAATTTCCAGATAATTAAATAAGGTCTAGTCATATATATGCCTCAGAAAATTAACAAAGTATTAAACAAGTGGAGAATCGGGGCATCGATCCCCGTACCTCTCGCATGCTAAGCGAGCGCTCTACCATCTGAGCTAATTCCCCATGTCCGCATTCTCCTACTATCATAATCCCAATATTTTATGAATAAATGAAAATATTAAAAGCTTGAAGGCACTTGTCTGCAAGTAAAGACATTTTACTTTAATTCAAAAATTTCCAGATAATTAAATAAGGTCTAGTCATATATATGCCTCAGAAAATTAAAAAAGTATTAAACAAGTGGAGAATCGGGGCACCGATCCCCGTACCTCTCGCATGCTAAGCGAGCGCTCTACCATCTGAGCTAATTCCCCATGTCCGCATTCTCCTACTATCATAATCCCAATATTTTATGAATAAATGAAAATATTAAAAGCTTGAAGGCACTTGTCTGCGATTAAAGACATTTTACTTTAATTCAAAAATTTTCAGATAATTAAATAAGGTCTAGTCATATATATGCCTCAGAAAATTAAAAAAAGTATTAAACAAGTGGAGAATCGGGGCATCGATCCCCGTACCTCTCGCATGCTAAGCGAGCGCTCTACCATCTGAGCTAATTCCCCATGTCCGCATTCTCCTACTATCATAATCCCAATATTTTATGAATAAATGAAAATATTAAAAGCTTGAAGGTACTTGTCTGCAATTAAAGACATTTTACTTGAATTCAAAAATTTCCAGATAATTAAATAAGGTCTAGTCATATATATGCCTCAGAAAATTAAAAAAGTATTAAACAAGTGGAGAATCGGGGCATCGATCCCCATACCTCTCGCATGCTAAGCGAGCGCTCTACCATCTGAGCTAATTCCCCATGTCCGTATTCTCCTACTATCATAATCCCAATATTTTATGAATAAATGAAAATATTAAAAGCTTGAAGGCACTTGTCTGCAAGTAAAGACATTTTACTTAAATCCAAAAATTTCCAGATAATTAAATAAGGTCTAGTCATATATATGCCTCAGAAAATTAAAACAGTATTAAACAAGTGGAGAATCGGGGTATCGATCCCCGTACCTCTCGCATGCTAAGCGAGCGATCTACCATCTGAGCTAATTCCCCATGTCCGCATTCTCCTACTATCATAATCCCAATATTTTATGAATAAATTAAAATATTAAAAGCTTGAAGGTACTTGTCTGCAATTAAAGACATTTTACTTGAATTCAAAAATTTCCAGATAATTAAATAAGGTCTAGTCATATATATGCCTCAGAAAATTAAAAAAGTATTAAACAAGTGGAGAATCGGGGCATCGATCCTCGTACCTCTCGCATGCTAAGCGAGCGCTCTACCATCTGAGCTAATTCCCCATGTCCGTATCCTCCTACTATCATAATCCCAATATTTTATGACAAAATAAAATATTAAAAGCTTGAAGGCACTTGTCTGCAATTAAAGACATTTTACTTGAATTCAAAAATTTCCAGATAATTAAATAAGGTCTAGTCATATATATGCCTCAGAAAATTAACAAAGTATTAAACAAGTGGAGAATCGGGGCATCAATCCCCGTACCTCTCGCATGCTAAGCGAGCGCTCTACCATCTGAGCTAATTCCCCATGTCCGCATTCTCCTACTATCATCTTCCCAATATTTTATGAATAAATGAAAATATTAAAAGCTTGAAGGCACTTGTCTGCAAGTAAAGACATTTTACTTTAATTCAAAAATTTCCAGATAATTAAATAAGGTCTAGTCATATATATGCCTCAGAAAATTAAAAAAGTATTAAACAAGTGGAGAATCGGGGCATCGATCCCCGTACCTCTCGCATGCTAAGCGAGCGCGCTCCCATCTTAGCTAATTCCCCATGTCCGCATTCTCCTACTATCATAATCCCAATATTTTATGAATAAATGAAAATATTAAAAGCTTGAAGGCACTTGTCTGCAATTAAAGACATTTTACTTGAATTCAAAAATTTCCAGATAATTAAATAAGGTCTAGTCATATATATGCCTCAGAAAATTAAAAAAGTATGAAACAAGTGGAGAATCGGGGCATCGATCCCCGTACCTCTCGCATGCTAAGCGAGCGCTCTACCATCTGAGCTAATTCCCCATGTCCGCATACTCTTACTATCATAATCCCAATATTTTATGAATAAATGAAAATATTAAAAGCTTGAAGGCACTTGTCTGCAAGTAAAGACATTTTACTTTAATTCAAAAATTTCCAGATAATTAAATAAGGTCTAGTCATATATATGCCTCAGAAAATTAAAAAAGTATTAAACAAGTGGAGAATCGGGGCATCGATCCCCGTACCTCTCGCATGCTAAGCGAGCGCTCTACCATCTGAGCTAATTCCCCATGTACGCATTCTCTTACTATCATAATCACAATATTTTATGAATAAATGAAAATATTAAAAGCTTGAAGGTACTTGTCTGCAAGTAAAGACATTTTACTTTAATTCAAAAATTTCCAGATAATTAAATAAGGTCTAGTCATATATATGCCTCAGAAAATTAAAAAAGTATTAAACAAGTGGAGAATCGGGGCATCGATCCCCGTACCTCTCGCATGCTAAGCGAGCGCTCTACCATCTGAGCTAATTCCCCATGTCCGCATTCTCCTACTGTCATAATCCCAATATTTTATGAATAAATGAAAATATTAAAAGCTTGAAGGCACTTGTCTGCAAGTAAAGACATTTTACTTTAATTCAAAAATTTCCAGATAATTAAATAAGGTCTAGTCATATATATGCCTCAGAAAATTAAAATAGTATTAAACAAGTGGAGAATCGGGGCATCGATCCTCGTACCTCTCGCATGCTAAGCGAGCGCTCTACCATCTGAGCTAATTCCCCATGTCCGCATTCTCATACTATCATAATCCCAATATTTTATGAATAAATAAAAATATAAAAAGCTTGAAGGCACTTGTCTGCAATTAAAGACATTTTACTTGAATTCAAAAATTTCCAGATAATTAAATAAGGTCTAGTCATATATATGCCTCAGAAAATTAAAAAAGTATGAAACAAGTGGAGAATCGGGGCATCGATCCCCGTATCTCTCGCATGCTAAGCGAGCGCTCTACCATCTGAGCTAATTCCCCATGTCCGCATTCTCCTACTATCATAATCACAATATTTTATGAATAAATGAAAATATTAAAAGCTTGAAGGTACTTGTCTGCAAGTAAAGACATTTTACTTTAATTCAAAAATTTCCAGATAATTAAATAAGGTCTAGTCATATATATGCCTCAGAAAATTAAAAAAGTATTAAACAAGTGGAGAATCGGGGCATCGATCCCCGTACCTCTCGCATGCTAAGCGAGCGCTCTACCATCTGAGCTAATTCCCCATGTCCGCATTCTCCTACTATCATAATTCCAATATTTTATGAATAAATGAAAATATTAAAAGCTTGAAGGCACTTGTCTGCAAGTAAAGACATTTTACTTTAATTCAAAAATTTCCAGATAATTAAATAAGGTCTAGTCATATATATGCCTCAGAAAATTAAAAAAGTATTAAACAAGTGGAGAATCGGGGCATCGATCCCCGTACCTCTCGCATGCTAAGCGAGCGCTCTACCATCTGAGCTAATTCCCCATGTCCGCATTCTCCTACTATCATAATCCCAATATTTTATGAATAAATGAAAATATTAAAAGCTTGAAGGCACTTGTCTGCAAGTAAAGACATTTTACTTTAATTCAAAAATTTCCAGATAATTAAATAAGGTCTAGTCATATATATGCCTCAGAAAATTAAAAAAGTATTAAACAAGTGGAGAATCGGGGCACCGATCCCCGTACCTCTCGCATGCTAAGCGAGCGCTCTACCATCTGAGCTAATTCCCCATGTCCGCATTCTCCTACTATCATAATCCCAATATTTTATGAATAAATGAAAATATTAAAAGCTTGAAGGCACTTGTCTGCGATTAAAGACATTTTACTTTAATTCAAAAATTTTCAGATAATTAAATAAGGTCTAGTCATATATATGCCTCAGAAAATTAAAAAAAGTATTAAACAAGTGGAGAATCGGGGCATCGATCCCCGTACCTCTCGCATGCTAAGCGAGCGCTCTACCATCTGAGCTAATTCCCCATGTCCGCATTCTCCTACTATCATAATCCCAATATTTTATGAATAAATGAAAATATTAAAAGCTTGAAGGTACTTGTCTGCAATTAAAGACATTTTACTTGAATTCAAAAATTTCCAGATAATTAAATAAGGTCTAGTCATATATATGCCTCAGAAAATTAAAACAGTATTAAACAAGTGGAGAATCGGGGCATCGATCCCCATACCTCTCGCATGCTAAGCGAGCGCTCTACCATCTGAGCTAATTCCCCATGTCCGTATTCTCCTACTATCATAATCCCAATATTTTATGAATAAATGAAAATATTAAAAGCTTGAAGGCACTTGTCTGCAAGTAAAGACATTTTACTTAAATCCAAAAATTTCCAGATAATTAAATAAGGTCTAGTCATATATATGCCTCAGAAAATTAAAACAGTATTAAACAAGTGGAGAATCGGGGTATCGATCCCCGTACCTCTCGCATGCTAAGCGAGCGATCTACCATCTGAGCTAATTCCCCATGTCCGCATTCTCCTACTATCATAATCCCAATATTTTATGAATAAATTAAAATATTAAAAGCTTGAAGGTACTTGTCTGCAATTAAAGACATTTTACTTGAATTCAAAAATTTCCAGATAATTAAATAAGGTCTAGTCATATATATGCCTCAGAAAATTAAAAAAGTATTAAACAAGTGGAGAATCGGGGCATCGATCCTCGTACCTCTCGCATGCTAAGCGAGCGCTCTACCATCTGAGCTAATTCCCCATGTCCGTATCCTCCTACTATCATAATCCCAATATTTTATGACAAAATAAAATATTAAAAGCTTGAAGGCACTTGTCTGCAATTAAAGACATTTTACTTGAATTCAAAAATTTCCAGATAATTAAATAAGGTCTAGTCATATATATGCCTCAGAAAATTAACAAAGTATTAAACAAGTGGAGAATCGGGGCATCAATCCCCGTACCTCTCGCATGCTAAGCGAGCGCTCTACCATCTGAGCTAATTCCCCATGTCCGCATTCTCCTACTATCATCTTCCCAATATTTTATGAATAAATGAAAATATTAAAAGCTTGAAGGCACTTGTCTGCAAGTAAAGACATTTTACTTTAATTCAAAAATTTCCAGATAATTAAATAAGGTCTAGTCATATATATGCCTCAGAAAATTAAAAAAGTATTAAACAAGTGGAGAATCGGGGCATCGATCCCCGTACCTCTCGCATGCTAAGCGAGCGCGCTCCCATCTTAGCTAATTCCCCATGTCCGCATTCTCCTACTATCATAATCCCAATATTTTATGAATAAATGAAAATATTAAAAGCTTGAAGGCACTTGTCTGCAATTAAAGACATTTTACTTGAATTCAAAAATTTCCAGATAATTAAATAAGGTCTAGTCATATATATGCCTCAGAAAATTAAAAAAGTATGAAACAAGTGGAGAATCGGGGCATCGATCCCCGTACCTCTCGCATGCTAAGCGAGCGCTCTACCATCTGAGCTAATTCCCCATGTCCGCATACTCTTACTATCATAATCCCAATATTTTATGAATAAATGAAAATATTAAAAGCTTGAAGGCACTTGTCTGCAAGTAAAGACATTTTACTTTAATTCAAAAATTTCCAGATAATTAAATAAGGTCTAGTCATATATATGCCTCAGAAAATTAAAAAAGTATTAAACAAGTGGAGAATCGGGGCATCGATCCCCGTACCTCTCGCATGCTAAGCGAGCGCTCTACCATCTGAGCTAATTCCCCATGTACGCATTCTCTTACTATCATAATCACAATATTTTATGAATAAATGAAAATATTAAAAGCTTGAAGGTACTTGTCTGCAAGTAAAGACATTTTACTTTAATTCAAAAATTTCCAGATAATTAAATAAGGTCTAGTCATATATATGCCTCAGAAAATTAAAAAAGTATTAAACAAGTGGAGAATCGGGGCATCGATCCCCGTACCTCTCGCATGCTAAGCGAGCGCTCTACCATCTGAGCTAATTCCCCATGTCCGCATTCTCCTACTGTCATAATCCCAATATTTTATGAATAAATGAAAATATTAAAAGCTTGAAGGCACTTGTCTGCAAGTAAAGACATTTTACTTTAATTCAAAAATTTCCAGATAATTAAATAAGGTCTAGTCATATATATGCCTCAGAAAATTAAAATAGTATTAAACAAGTGGAGAATCGGGGCATCGATCCTCGTACCTCTCGCATGCTAAGCGAGCGCTCTACCATCTGAGCTAATTCCCCATGTCCGCATTCTCATACTATCATAATCCCAATATTTTATGAATAAATAAAAATATAAAAAGCTTGAAGGCACTTGTCTGCAATTAAAGACATTTTACTTGAATTCAAAAATTTCCAGATAATTAAATAAGGTCTAGTCATATATATGCCTCAGAAAATTAAAAAAGTATGAAACAAGTGGAGAATCGGGGCATCGATCCCCGTATCTCTCGCATGCTAAGCGAGCGCTCTACCATCTGAGCTAATTCCCCATGTCCGCATTCTCCTACTATCATAATCACAATATTTTATGAATAAATGAAAATATTAAAAGCTTGAAGGTACTTGTCTGCAAGTAAAGACATTTTACTTTAATTCAAAAATTTCCAGATAATTAAATAAGGTCTAGTCATATATATGCCTCAGAAAATTAAAAAAGTATTAAACAAGTGGAGAATCGGGGCATCGATCCCCGTACCTCTCGCATGCTAAGCGAGCGCTCTACCATCTGAGCTAATTCCCCATGTCCGCATTCTCCTACTATCATAATTCCAATATTTTATGAATAAATGAAAATATTAAAAGCTTGAAGGCACTTGTCTGCAAGTAAAGACATTTTACTTTAATTCAAAAATTTCCAGATAATTAAATAAGGTCTAGTCATATATATGCCTCAGAAAATTAAAAAAGTATTAAACAAGTGGAGAATCGGGGCATCGATCCCCGTACCTCTCGCATGCTAAGCGAGCGCTCTACCATCTGAGCTAATTCCCCATGTCCGCATTCTCCTACTGTCATAATCCCAATATTTTATGAATAAATGAAAATATTAAAAGCTTGTAGGCACTTGTCTGCAAGTAAAGACATTTTACTTTAATTCAAAAATTTCCAGATAATTAAATAAGGTCTAGTCATATATATGCCTCAGAAAATTAAAATAGTATTAAACAAGTGGAGAATCGGGGCATCGATCCTCGTACCTCTCGCATGCTAAGCGAGCGCTCTACCATTTGAGCTAATTCTCCATGTCCGCATGCTCCTACTATTTTAATCCCAATATTTTATGAATAAATGAAAATATTGAAAGCTTGAAGGCACTTGTCTGCAAGTAAAGACATTTTACTTTAATTCAAAAATTTCCAGATAATTAAATAAGGTCTAGTCATATATATGCCTCAGAAAATTAAAAAAGTATTAAACAAGTGGAGAATCGGGGCATCGATCCCCGTACCTCTCGCATGCTAAGCGAGCGCTCTACCATCTGAGCTAATTCCCCATGTACGCATTCTCTTACTATCATAATCACAATATTTTATGAATAAATGAAAATATTAAAAGCTTGAAGGCACTTGTCTGCAAGTAAAGACATTTTACTTTAATTAAAAATTTCCAGATAATTAAATAAGGTCTAGTCATATATATGCCTCAGAAAATTAAAAATTATTAAACAAGCGGAGAATCGGGGCATCGATCCCCGTAACTCTACCATGCTAAGCGAGGGCTCTACAATCTGAGCTAATTCCCCATGTCCGCATTCTCCTACTATCATAATCCCAATATTTTATGAATAATTGAAAATATTAAAAGCTTGAAGGTACTTGTCTGCAATTAAAGACATTTTACTTGAATTCAAAAATTTCCAGATAATTAAATAAGGTCTAGTCATATATATGCCTCAGAAAATGAAAAAAGTATTAAACAAGTGGAGAATCGGGGCATCGATCCCCGTACCTCTCGCATGCTAAGCGAGCGCTCTACCATCTGAGCTAATTCCCCATGTCCGTATTCTCCTACTATCATAATCCCAATATTTTATGAATAAATGAAAATATTAAAAGCTTGAAGGCACTTGTCTGCAAGTAAAGACATTTTACTTGAATTCAAAAATTTCCAGATAATTAAATAAGGTCTAGTCATATATATGCCTCAGAAAATTAAAAAAGTATTAAACAAGTGGAGAATCGGGGTATCGATCCCCGTACCACTCGCATGCTAAGCGAGCGATCTACCATCTGAGCTAATTCCCCATGTCCGCATTCTCCTACTATCATAATCCCAATATTTTATGAATAAATGAAAATATTAAAAGCTTGAAGGTACTTGTCTGCAATTAAAGACATTTTACTTGAATTCAAAAATTTCCAGATAATTAAATAAGGTCTAGTCATATATATGCCTCAGAAAATTAAAAAAGTATGAAACAAGTGGAGAATCGGGGCATCGATCCCCGTACCTCTCGCATGCTAAGCGAGCGCTCTCCCATCTTAGCTAATTCCCCATGTCCGCATTCTCCTACTATCATAATCCCAATATTTTATGAATAAATGAAAATATTAAAAGCTTGAAGGAATTTGTCTGCAAGTAAAGACATTTTACTTTAATTCAAAAATTTCCAGATAATTAAATAAGGTCTAGTCATATATATGCCTCAGAAAATTAAAACAGTATTAAACAAGTGGAGAATCGGGGTACCGATCCCCGTACCTCTCGCATGCTAAGCGAGCGCTCTACCATCTGAGCTAATTCCCCATGTCCGCATTCTCCTACTATCATAATCCCAATATTTTATGAATAAATGAAAATATTAAAAGCTTGAAGGCACTTGTCTGCAAGTAAAGACATTTTACTTGAATTCAAAAATTTCCAGATAATTAAATAATGTCTATTCATATAGATGCCTCAGAAAATTAAAAAAGTATTAAACAAGTGGAGAATCGGGGCATCGATCCTCGTACCTCTCGCATGCTAAGCGAGCGATCTACCATCTGAGCTAATTCCCCATGTTCGCATTCTCCTACTATCATAATCCCAATATTTTATGACTAAATGAAAATATTAAAAGCTTGAAGGTACTTGTCTGCAATTAAAGACATTTTACTTGAATTCAAAAATTTCCAGATAATTAAATAAGGTCTAGTCATATATATGCCTCAGAAAATTAAAAAAGTATGAAACAAGTGGAGAATCGGGGCATCGATCCCCGTACCTCTCGCATGCTAAGCGAGCGCTCTACCATCTGAGCTAATTCCCCATGTCCGCATTCTCCTACTATCATAATCCCAATATTTTATGAATAAATGAAAATATTAAAAGCTTGAAGGCACTTGTCTGCAATTAAAGACATTTTACTTGAATTCAAAAATTTCCAGATAATTAAATAAGGTCTAGTCATATATATGCCTCAGAAAACTAAAAAAGTATTAAACAAGTGGAGAATCGGGGCATCGATCCCCGTACCTCTCGCATGCTAAGCGAGCGCTCTACCATCTGAGCTAATTCCCCATGTCCGCATTCTCCTACTATCATAATTCCAATATTTTATGAATAAATGAAAATATTAAAAGCTTGAAGGCACTTGTCTGCAAGTAAAGACATTTTACTTTAATTCAAAAATTTCCAGATAATTAAATAAGGTCTAGTCATATATATGCCTCAGAAAATTAAAAAAGTATGAAACAAGTGGAGAATCGGGGCATCGATCCCCGTACCTCTCGCATGCTAAGCAAGCGCTCTCCCATCTTAGCTAATTCCCCATGTCCGCATTCTCCTACTATCATAATCCCAATATTTTATGAATAAATGAAAATATTAAAAGCTTGAAGGCACTTGTCTGCAATTAAAGACATGTTACTTGAATTCAAAAATTTCCAGATAATTAAATAAGGTCTAGTCATATATATGCCTCAGAAAATTAAAAAAGTATTAAACAAGTGGAGAATCGGGGCATCGATCCCCGTACCTCTCGCATGCTAAGCGAGCGCTCTACCATCTGAGCTAATTCCCCATGTCCGCATTCTCCTACTATCATAATCCCAATATTTTATGAATAAATGAAAATATTAAAAGCTTGAAGGCACTTGTCTGCAATTAAAGACATTTTACTTGAATTCAAAAATTTCCAGATAATTAAATAAGGTCTAGTCATATATATGCCTCAGAAAATTAAAATAGTATTAAACAAGTGGAGAATCGGGGCATCGATCCCCGTACCTCTCGCATGCTAAGCGAGCGCTCTACCATCTGAGCTAATTCCCCATGTCCGCATTCTCCTACTATCATAATCCCAATATTTTATGAATAAATGAAAATATTAAAAGCTTGAAGGCACTTGTCTGCAAGTAAAGACATTTTACTTTAATTCAAAAATTTCCAGATAATTAAATAAGGTCTAGTCATATATATGCCTCAGAAAATTAAAACAGTATTAAACAAGTGGAGAATCGGGGCATCGATCCCCGTACCTCTCGCATGCTAAGCGAGCGCTCTACCATCTGAGCTAATTCCCCATGTCCGCATTCTCCTACTATCATAATCCCAATATTTTATGAATAAATGAAAATATTAAAAGCTTGAAGGCACTTGTCTGCAAGTAAAGACATTTTACTTGAATTCAAAAATTTCCAGATAATTAAATAATGTCTATTCATATAGATGCCTTAGAAAATTAAAAAAGTATGAAACAAGTGGAGAATCGGGGCATCGATCCTCGTACCTCTCGCATGCTAAGCGAGCGCTCTACCATCTGAGCTAATTCCCCATGTCTGCATTCTCCTACTATCATAATCCCAATATTTTATGAATAAATGAAAATATTAAAAGCTTGAAGGCACTTGTCTGCAAGTAAAGACATTTTACTTTAATTCAAAACTTTCCAGATAATTAAAAAAGGTCTAGTCATATATATGCCTCAGAAAATTAAAAAAGTATTAAACAAGTGGAGAATCGGGGCATCGATCCTCGTACCTCTCGCATGCTAAGCGAGCGCTCTACCATCTGAGCTAATTCCCCATGTCCGCATTCTCCTTCTATCATAATCCCAATATTTCATGAATAAATGAAAATATAAAAACCTTGAAGGCACTTGTCTGCAAGTAAAGACATTTTACTTGAATTCAAAAATTTCCAGATAATTAAATAAGGTCTAGTCATATATATGCCTCAGAAAATTAAAAAAGTATTAAACAAGTGGAGAATCGGGGCATCGATCCCCGTACCTCTCGCATGCTAAGCGAGCGCTCTACCATCTGAGCTAATTCCCCATGTCCGCATTCTCCTACTATCATAATCCCAATATTTTATGAATAAATGAAAATATTAAAAGCTTGAAGGCACTTGTCTGCAAGTAAAGACATTTTACTTTAATTCAAAAATTTCCAGATAATTAAATAAGGTCTAGTCATATATATGCCTCAGAAAATTAAAAAAGTATTAAACAAGTGGAGAATCGGGGCATCGATCCCCGTACCTCTCGCATGCTAAGCGAGGGCTCTACAATCTGAGCTAATTCCCCATGTCCGCATTCTCCTACTATCATAATCCCAATATTTTATGAATAAATGAAAATATTAAAAGCTTGAAGGTACTTGTCTGCAATTAAAGACATTTTACTTGAATTCAAAAATTTCCAGATAATTAAATAAGGTCTAGTCATATATATGCCTCAGAAAATGAAAAAAGTATTAAACAAGTGGAGAATCGGGGCATCGATCCCCGTACCTCTCGCATGCTAAGCGAGCGCTCTACCATCTGAGCTAATTCCCCATGTCCGTATTCTCCTACTATCATAATCCCAATATTTTATGAATAAATGAAAATATTAAAAGCTTGAAGGCACTTGTCTGCAAGTAAAGACATTTTACTTTAATTCAAAAATTTCCAGATAATTAAATAAGGTCTAGTCATATATATGCCTCAGAAAATTAAAAAAGTATTAAACAAGTGGAGAATCGGGGTATCGATCCCCGTACCACTCGCATGCTAAGCGAGCGATCTACCATCTGAGCTAATTCCCCATGTCCGCATTCTCCTACTATCATAATCCCAATATTTTATGAATAAATGAAAATATTAAAAGCTTGAAGGTACTTGTCTGCAATTAAAGACATTTTACTTGAATTCAAAAATTTTCAGATAATTAAATAAGGTCTAGTCATATATATGCCTCAGAAAATTAAAAAAGTATGAAACAAGTGGAGAATCGGGGCATCGATCCCCGTACCTCTCGCATGCTAAGCGAGAACTCTACAATCTGAGCTAATTCCCCATGTCCGCATTCTCCTACTATCATAATCCCAATATTTTATGAATAAATGAAAATATTGAAAGCTTGAAGGCACTTGTCTGCAATTAAAGACATTTTACTTGAATTCAAAAATTTCCAGATAATTAAATAAGGTCTAGTCATATATATGCCTCAGAAAATTAACAAAGTATTAAACAAGTGGAGAATCGGGGCATCGATCCCCGTACCTCTCGCATGCTAAGCGAGCGCTCTACCATCTGAGCTAATTCCCCATGTCCGCATTCTCCTACTATCATAATTCCAATATTTTATGAATAAATGAAAATATTAAAAGCTTGAAGGCACTTGTCTGCAAGTAAAGACATTTTACTTTAATTCAAAAATTTCCAGATAATTAAATAAGGTCTAGTCATATATATGCCTCAGAAAATTAAAAAAGTATGAAACAAGTGGAGAATCGGGGCATCGATCCCCGTACCTCTCGCATGCTAAGCGAGCGCTCTCCCATCTTAGCTAATTCCCCATGTCCGCATTCTCCTACTATCATAATCCCAATATTTTATGAATAAATGAAAATATTAAAAGCTTGAAGGCACTTGTCTGCAATTAAAGACATGTTACTTGAATTCAAAAATTTCCAGATAATTAAATAAGGTCTAGTCATATATATGCCTCAGAAAATTAAAAAAGTATTAAACAAGTGGAGAATCGGGGCATCGATCCCCGTACCTCTCGCATGCTAAGCGAGCGCTCTACCATCTGAGCTAATTCCCCATGTCCGCATTCTCCTACTATCATAATCGCAATATTTTATGAATAAATGAAAATATTAAAAGCTTGAAGGCACTTGTCTGCAATTAAAGACATTTTACTTGAATTCAAAAATTTCCAGATAATTAAATAAGGTCTAGTCATATATATGCCTCAGAAAATTAAAATAGTATTAAACAAGTGGAGAATCCGGGCATCGATCCCCGTACCTCTCGCATGCTAAGCGAGCGCTCTACCATCTGAGCTAATTCCCCATGTCCGCATTCTCCTACTATCATAATCCCAGTATTTTATGAATAAATGAAAATATTAAAAGCTTGAAGGCACTTGTCTGCAAGTAAAGACATTTTACTTTAATTCAAAAATTTCCAGATAATTAAATAATGTCTATTCATATATATGCCTCAGAAAATTAAAAAAGTATTAAACAAGTGGAGAATCGGGGCATCGATCCCCGTACCTTTCGCATGCTAAGCGAGCGCTCTACCATCTGAGCTAATTCCCCATGTCCGCATTCTCCTACTATCATAATCCCAATATTTTATGAATAAATGAAAATATACAAACCTTGAAGGCACTTGTCTGCAAGTAAAGACATTTTACTTGAATTCAAAAATTTCCAGATAATTAAATAAGGTCTAGTCATATATATGCCTCAGAAAATTAAAAAAGTATTAAACAAGTGGAGAATCGGGGCATCGATCCCCGTACCTCTCGCATGCTAAGCGAGCGCTCTACCATCTGAGCTAATTCCCCATGTCCGCATTCTCATACTATCATAATCCCAATATTTTATGAATAAATGAAAATATTGAAAGCTTGAAGGCACTTGTCTGCAAGTAAAGACATTTTACTTTCATTCAAAAATTTCCAGATAATTAAATAAGGTCTAGTCATATATATGCCTCAGAAAATTAAAAAAGTATTAAACAAGTGGAGAATCGGGGCACCGATCCCCGTACCTCTCGCATGCTAAGCGAGCGCTTTACCATCTGAGCTAATTCCCCATGTCAGCATTCTCCTACTATCATAATCCCAATATTTTATGAATAAATGAAAATATTAAAAGCTTGAAGGCACTTGTCTGCAAGTAAAGACATTTTACTTTAATTCAAAAATTTCCAGATAATTAAATAAGGTCTAGTCATATATATGCCTCAGAAAATTAAAAAAGTATTAAACAAGTGGAGAATCGGGGTATCGATCCCCGTACCACTCGCATGCTAAGCGAGCGATCTACCATCTGAGCTAATTCCCCATGTCCGCATTCTCCTACTATCATAATCCCAATATTTTATGAATAAATGAAAATATTAAAAGCTTGAAGGTACTTGTCTGCAATTAAAGACATTTTACTTGAATTCAAAAATTTCCAGATAATTAAATAAGGTCTAGTCATATATATGCCTCAGAAAATTAAAAAAGTATGAAACAAGTGGAGAATCGGGGCATCGATCCCCGTACCTCTCGCATGCTAAGCGAGAACTCTACAATCTGAGCTAATTCCCCATGTCCGCATTCTCCTACTATCATAATCCCAATATTTTATGAATAAATGAAAATATTAAAAGCTTGAAGGCACTTGTCTGCAATTAAAGACATTTTACTTGAATTCAAAAATTTCCAGATAATTAAATAAGGTCTAGTCATATATATGCCTCAGAAAATTAACAAAGTATTAAACAAGTGGAGAATCGGGGCATCGATCCCCGTACCTCTCGCATGCTAAGCGAGCGCTCTACCATCTGAGCTAATTCCCCATGTCCGCATTCTCCTACTATCATAATTCCAATATTTTATGAATAAATGAAAATATTAAAAGCTTGAAGGCACTTGTCTGCAAGTAAAGACATTTTACTTTAATTCAAAAATTTCCAGATAATTAAATAAGGTCTAGTCATATATATGCCTCAGAAAATTAAAAAAGTATGAAACAAGTGGAGAATCGGGGCATCGATCCCCGTACCTCTCGCATGCTAAGCGAGCGCTCTCCCATCTTAGCTAATTCCCCATGTCCGCATTCTCCTACTATCATAATCCCAATATTTTATGAATAAATGAAAATATTAAAAGCTTGAAGGCACTTGTCTGCAATTAAAGACATGTTACTTGAATTCAAAAATTTCCAGATAATTAAATAAGGTCTAGTCATATATATGCCTCAGAAAATTAAAAAAGTATTAAACAAGTGGAGAATCGGGGCATCGATCCCCGTACCTCTCGCATGCTAAGCGAGCGCTTTACCATCTGAGCTAATTCCCCATGTCAGCATTCTCCTACTATCATAATCCCAATATTTTATGAATAAATGAAAATATTAAAAGCTTGAAGGCACTTGTCTGCAAGTAAAGACATTTTACTTTAATTCAAAAATTTCCAGATAATTAAATAAGGTCTAGTCATATATATGCCTCAGAAAATTAAAAAAGTATTAAACAAGTGGAGAATCGGGGTATCGATCCCCGTACCACTCGCATGCTAAGCGAGCGATCTACCATCTGAGCTAATTCCCCATGTCCGCATTCTCCTACTATCATAATCCCAATATTTTATGAATAAATGAAAATATTAAAAGCTTGAAGGTACTTGTCTGCAATTAAAGACATTTTACTTGAATTCAAAAATTTCCAGATAATTAAATAAGGTCTAGTCATATATATGCCTCAGAAAATTAAAAAAGTATGAAACAAGTGGAGAATCGGGGCATCGATCCCCGTACCTCTCGCATGCTAAGCGAGAACTCTACAATCTGAGCTAATTCCCCATGTCCGCATTCTCCTACTATCATAATCCCAATATTTTATGAATAAATGAAAATATTAAAAGCTTGAAGGCACTTGTCTGCAATTAAAGACATTTTACTTGAATTCAAAAATTTCCAGATAATTAAATAAGGTCTAGTCATATATATGCCTCAGAAAATTAACAAAGTATTAAACAAGTGGAGAATCGGGGCATCGATCCCCGTACCTCTCGCATGCTAAGCGAGCGCTCTACCATCTGAGCTAATTCCCCATGTCCGCATTCTCCTACTATCATAATTCCAATATTTTATGAATAAATGAAAATATTAAAAGCTTGAAGGCACTTGTCTGCAAGTAAAGACATTTTACTTTAATTCAAAAATTTCCAGATAATTAAATAAGGTCTAGTCATATATATGCCTCAGAAAATTAAAAAAGTATGAAACAAGTGGAGAATCGGGGCATCGATCCCCGTACCTCTCGCATGCTAAGCGAGCGCTCTCCCATCTTAGCTAATTCCCCATGTCCGCATTCTCCTACTATCATAATCCCAATATTTTATGAATAAATGAAAATATTAAAAGCTTGAAGGCACTTGTCTGCAATTAAAGACATGTTACTTGAATTCAAAAATTTCCAGATAATTAAATAAGGTCTAGTCATATATATGCCTCAGAAAATTAAAAAAGTATTAAACAAGTGGAGAATCGGGGCATCGATCCCCGTACCTCTCGCATGCTAAGCGAGCGCTCTACCATCTGAGCTAATTCCCCATGTCCGCATTCTCCTACTATCATAATCCCAATATTTTATGAATAAATGAAAATATTAAAAGCTTGAAGGCACTTGTCTGCAATTAAAGACATTTTACTTGAATTCAAAAATTTCCAGATAATTAAATAAGGTCTAGTCATATATATGCCTCAGAAAATTAAAATAGTATTAAACAAGTGGAGAATCCGGGCATCGATCCCCGTACCTCTCGAATGCTAGGCGAGCGCTCTACCATCTGAGCTAATTCCCCATGTCCGCATTCTCCTACTATCATAATCCCAGTATTTTATGAATAAATGAAAATATTAAAAGCTTGAAGGCACTTGTCTGCAAGTAAAGACATTTTACTTTAATTCAAAAATTTCCAGATAATTAAATAATGTCTATTCATATATATGCCTCAGAAAATTAAAAAAGTATTAAACAAGTGGAGAATCGGGGCATCGATCCTCGTACCTTTCGCATGCTAAGCGAGCGCTCTACCATCTGAGCTAATTCCCCATGTCCGCATTCTCCTACTATCATAATCCCAATATTTTATGAATAAATGAAAATATAAAAACCTTGAAGGCACTTGTCTGCAAGTAAAGACATTTTACTTGAATTCAAAAATTTCCAGATAATTAAATAAGGTCTAGTCATATATATGCCTCAGAAAATTAAAAAAGTATTAAACAAGTGGAGAATCGGGGCACCGATCCCCGTACCTCTCGCATGCTAAGCGAGCGCTCTACCATCTGAGCTAATTCCCCATGTCCGCATTCTCCTACTATCATAATCCCAATATTTTATGAATAAATGAAAATATTAAAAGCTTGAAGGCACTTGTCTGCGATTAAAGACATTTTACTTTAATTCAAAAATTTTCAGATAATTAAATAAGGTCTAGTCATATATATGCCTCAGAAAATTAAAAAAGTATTAAACAAGTGGAGAATCGGGGCATCGATCCCCGTACCTCTCGCATGCTAAGCGAGCGCTCTACCATCTGAGCTAATTCCCCATGTCCGCATTCTCCTACTATCATAATCCCAATATTTTATGAATAAATGACAATATTAAAAGCTTGAAGGTACTTGTCTGCAATTAAAGACATTTTACTTGAATTCAAAAATTTCCAGATAATTAAATAAGGTCTAGTCATATATATGCCTCAGAAAATTAACAAAGTATTAAACAAGTGGAGAATCGGGGCATCGATCCCCGTACCTCTCGCATGCTAAGCGAGCGCTCTACCATCTGAGCTAATTCCCCATGTCCGCATTCTCCTACTATCATAATCCCAATATTTTATGAATAAATGAAAATATTAAAAGCTTGAAGGCACTTGTCTGCAAGTAAAGACATTTTACTTTAATTCAAAAATTTCCAGATAATTAAATAAGGTCTAGTCATATATATGCCTCAGAAAATTAAAAAAGTATTAAACAAGTGGAGAATCGGGGCACCGATCCCCGTACCTCTATCATGCTAAGCGAGCGCTCTACCATCTGAGCTAATTCCCCATGTCCGCATTCTCCTACTATCATAATCCCAATATTTTATGAATAAATGAAAATATTAAAAGCTTGAAGGCACTTGTCTGCGATTAAAGACATTTTACTTTAATTCAAAAATTTTCAGATAATTAAATAAGGTCTAGTCATATATATGCCTCAGAAAATTAAAAAAAGTATTAAACAAGTGGAGAATCGGGGCATCGATCCCCGTACCTCTCGCATGCTAAGCGAGCGCTCTACCATCTGAGCTAATTCCCCATGTCCGCATTCTCCTACTATCATAATCCCAATATTTTATGAATAAATGAAAATATAAAAAGCTTGAAGGTACTTGTCTGCAATTAAAGACATTTTACTTGAATTAAAAAATTTCCAGATAATTAAATAAGGTCTAGTCATATATATGCCTCAGAAAATTAAAAAAGTATTAAACAAGTGGAGAATCGGGGCATCGATCCCCATACCTCTCGCATGCTAAGCGAGCGCTCTACCATCTGAGCTAATTCCCCATGTCCGTATTCTCCTACTATCATAATCCCAATATTTTATGAATAAATGAAAATATTAAAAGCTTGAAGGAACTTGTCTGCAAGTAAAGACATTTTACTTAAATCCAAAAATTTCCAGATAATTAAATAAGGTCTAGTCATATATATGCCTCAGAAAATTAAAACAGTATTAAACAAGTGGAGAATCGGGGTATAGATCCCCGTACCTCTCGCATGCTAAGCGAGCGATCTACCATCTGAGCTAATTCCCCATGTCCGCATTCTCCTACTATCATAATCCCAATATTTTATGAATAAATTAAAATATTAAAAGCTTGAAGGTACTTGTCTGCAATTAAAGACATTTTACTTGAATTCAAAAATTTCCAGATAATTAAATAAGGTCTAGTCATATATATGCCTCAGAAAATTAAAAAAGTATTAAACAAGTGGAGAATCGGGGCATCGATCCTCGTACCTCTCGCATGCTAAGCGAGCGCTCTACCATCTGAGCTAATTCCCCATGTCCGTATCCTCCTACTATCATAATCCCAATATTTTATGACAAAATAAAATATTAAAAGCTTGAAGGCACTTGTCTGCAATTAAAGACATTTTACTTGAATTCAAAAATTTCCAGATAATTAAATAAGGTCTAGTCATATATATGCCTCAGAAAATTAACAAAGTATTAAACAAGTGGAGAATCGGGGCATCAATCCCCGTACCTCTCGCATGCTAAGCGAGCGCTCTACCATCTGAGCTAATTCCCCATGTCCGCATTCTCCTACTATCATCTTCCCAATATTTTATGAATAAATGAAAATATTAAAAGCTTGAAGGCACTTGTCTGCAAGTAAAGACATTTTACTTTAATTCAAAAATTTCCAGATAATTAAATAAGGTCTAGTCATATATATGCCTCAGAAAATTAAAAAAGTATTAAACAAGTGGAGAATCGGGGCATCGATCCCCGTACCTCTCGCATGCTAAGCGAGCGCGCTCCCATCTTAGCTAATTCCCCATGTCCGCATTCTCCTACTATCATAATCCCAATATTTTATGAATAAATGAAAATATTAAAAGCTTGAAGGCACTTGTCTGCAATTAAAGACATTTTACTTGAATTCAAAAATTTCCAGATAATTAAATAAGGTCTAGTCATATATATGCCTCAGAAAATTAAAAAAGTATGAAACAAGTGGAGAATCGGGGCATCGATCCCCGTACCTCTCGCATGCTAAGCGAGCGCTCTACCATCTGAGCTAATTCCCCATGTCCGCATACTCTTACTATCATAATCCCAATATTTTATGAATAAATGAAAATATTAAAAGCTTGAAGGCACTTGTCTGCAAGTAAAGACATTTTACTTTAATTCAAAAATTTCCAGATAATTAAATAAGGTCTAGTCATATATATGCCTCAGAAAATTAAAAAAGTATTAAACAAGTGGAGAATCGGGGCATCGATCCCCGTACCTCTCGCATGCTAAGCGAGCGCTCTACCATCTGAGCTAATTCCCCATGTACGCATTCTCTTACTATCATAATCACAATATTTTATGAATAAATGAAAATATTAAAAGCTTGAAGGTACTTGTCTGCAAGTAAAGACATTTTACTTTAATTCAAAAATTTCCAGATAATTAAATAAGGTCTAGTCATATATATGCCTCAGAAAATTAAAAAAGTATTAAACAAGTGGAGAATCGGGGCATCGATCCCCGTACCTCTCGCATGCTAAGCGAGCGCTCTACCATCTGAGCTAATTCCCCATGTCCGCATTCTCCTACTGTCATAATCCCAATATTTTATGAATAAATGAAAATATTAAAAGCTTGAAGGCACTTGTCTGCAAGTAAAGACATTTTACTTTAATTCAAAAATTTCCAGATAATTAAATAAGGTCTAGTCATATATATGCCTCAGAAAATTAAAATAGTATTAAACAAGTGGAGAATCGGGGCATCGATCCTCGTACCTCTCGCATGCTAAGCGAGCGCTCTACCATCTGAGCTAATTCCCCATGTCCGCATTCTCATACTATCATAATCCCAATATTTTATGAATAAATAAAAATATAAAAAGCTTGAAGGCACTTGTCTGCAATTAAAGACATTTTACTTGAATTCAAAAATTTCCAGATAATTAAATAAGGTCTAGTCATATATATGCCTCAGAAAATTAAAAAAGTATGAAACAAGTGGAGAATCGGGGCATCGATCCCCGTATCTCTCGCATGCTAAGCGAGCGCTCTACCATCTGAGCTAATTCCCCATGTCCGCATTCTCCTACTATCATAATCACAATATTTTATGAATAAATGAAAATATTAAAAGCTTGAAGGTACTTGTCTGCAAGTAAAGACATTTTACTTTAATTCAAAAATTTCCAGATAATTAAATAAGGTCTAGTCATATATATGCCTCAGAAAATTAAAAAAGTATTAAACAAGTGGAGAATCGGGGCATCGATCCCCGTACCTCTCGCATGCTAAGCGAGCGCTCTACCATCTGAGCTAATTCCCCATGTCCGCATTCTCCTACTATCATAATTCCAATATTTTATGAATAAATGAAAATATTAAAAGCTTGAAGGCACTTGTCTGCAAGTAAAGACATTTTACTTTAATTCAAAAATTTCCAGATAATTAAATAAGGTCTAGTCATATATATGCCTCAGAAAATTAAAAAAGTATTAAACAAGTGGAGAATCGGGGCATCGATCCCCGTACCTCTCGCATGCTAAGCGAGCGCTCTACCATCTGAGCTAATTCCCCATGTCCGCATTCTCCTACTGTCATAATCCCAATATTTTATGAATAAATGAAAATATTAAAAGCTTGTAGGCACTTGTCTGCAAGTAAAGACATTTTACTTTAATTCAAAAATTTCCAGATAATTAAATAAGGTCTAGTCATATATATGCCTCAGAAAATTAAAATAGTATTAAACAAGTGGAGAATCGGGGCATCGATCCTCGTACCTCTCGCATGCTAAGCGAGCGCTCTACCATTTGAGCTAATTCTCCATGTCCGCATGCTCCTACTATTTTAATCCCAATATTTTATGAATAAATGAAAATATTGAAAGCTTGAAGGCACTTGTCTGCAAGTAAAGACATTTTACTTTAATTCAAAAATTTCCAGATAATTAAATAAGGTCTAGTCATATATATGCCTCAGAAAATTAAAAAAGTATTAAACAAGTGGAGAATCGGGGCATCGATCCCCGTACCTCTCGCATGCTAAGCGAGCGCTCTACCATCTGAGCTAATTCCCCATGTCCGCATTCTCCTACTATCATAATCACAATATTTTATGAATAAATGAAAATATTAAAAGCTTGAAGGTACTTGTCTGCAATTAAAGACATTTTACTTGAATTCAAAAATTTCCAGATAATTAAATAAGGTCTAGTCATATATATGCCTCAGAAAATTAAAAAAGTATTAAACAAGTGGAGAATCGGGGCATCGATCCCCGTACCTCTCGCATGCTAAGCGAGCGCTCTACCATCTGAGCTAATTCCCCATGTCCGTATTCTCCTACTATCATAATCCCAATATTTTATGAATAAATGAAAATATTAAAAGCTTGAAGGCACTTGTCTGCAAGTAAAGACATTTTACTTAAATCCAAAAATTTCCAGATAATTAAATAAGGTCTAGTCATATATATGCCTCAGAAAATTAAAAAAGTATTAAACAAGTGGAGAGTCGGGGTATCGATCCCCGTACCTCTCGCATGCTAAGCGAGCGATCTACCATCTGAGCTAATTCCCCATGTCCGCATTCTCATACTATCATAATCCCAATATTTTATGAATAAATAAAAATATAAAAAGCTTGAAGGCACTTGTCTGCAATTAAAGACATTTTACTTTAATTCAAAAATTTCCAGATAATTAAATAAGGTCTAGTCATATATATGCCTCAGAAAATTAAAAAAGTATGAAACAAGTGGAGAATCGGGGCATCGATCCCCGTACCTCTCGCATGCTAAGCGAGCGCTCTACCATCTGAGCTAATTCCCCATGTCCGCATTCTCCTACTATCATAATTCCAATATTTTATGAATAAATGAAAATATTAAAAGCTTGAAGGCACTTGTCTGCAAGTAAAGACATTTTACTTTAATTCAAAAATTTCCAGATAATTAAATAAGGTCTAGTCATATATATGCCTCAGAAAATTAAAAAAGTATTAAACAAGTGGAGAATCGGGGCATCGATCCCCGTACCTCTCGCATGCTAAGCGAGCGCTCTACCATCTGAGCTAATTCCCCATGTCCGCATTCTCCTACTGTCATAATCCCAATATTTTATGAATAAATGAAAATATTAAAAGCTTGAAGGCACTTGTCTGCAAGTAAAGACATTTTACTTTAATTCAAAAATTTCCAGATAATTAAATAAGGTCTAGTCATATATATGCCTCAGAAAATTAAAATAGTATTAAACAAGTGGAGAATCGGGGCATCGATCCTCGTACCTCTCGCATGCTTAGCGAGCGCTCTACCATCTGAGCTAATTCCCCATGTCCGCATTCTCCTACTATTTTAATCCCAATATTTTATGAATAAATGAAAATATTGAAAGCTTGAAGGCACTTGTCTGCAAGTAAAGACATTTTACTTTAATTCAAAAATTTCCAGATAATTAAATAAGGTCTAGTCATATATATGCCTCAGAAAATTAAAAAAGTATTAAACAAGTGGAGAATCGGGGCATCGATCCCCGTACCTCTCGCATGCTAAGCGAGCGCTCTACCATCTGAGCTAATTCCCCATGTCCGCATTCTCCTACTATCATAATCCCAATATTTTATGAATAAATGAAAATATTAAAAGCTTGAAGGTACTTGTCTGCAATTAAAGACATTTTACTTGAATTCAAAAATTTCCAGATAATTAAATAAGGTCTAGTCATATATATGCCTCAGAAAATTAAAAAAGTATTAAACAAGTGGAGAATCGGGGCATCGATCCCCGTACCTCTCGCATGCTAAGCGAGCGCTCTACCATCTGAGCTAATTCCCCATGTCCGTATTCTCCTACTATCATAATCCCAATATTTTATGAATAAATTAAAATATTAAAAGCTTGAAGGTACTTGTCTGCAATTAAAGACATTTTACTTTAATTCAAAAATTTCCAGATAATTAAATAAGGTCTAGTCATATATATGCCTCAGAAAATTAAAAAAGTATTAAACAAGTGGAGAATCGGGGCATCGATCCTCGTACCTCTCGCATGCTAAGCGAGCGCTCTACCATCTGAGCTAATTCCCCATGTCCGTATTCTCCTACTATCATAATCCCAATATTTTATGAATAAATGAAAATATTAAAAGCTTGAAGGCACTTGTCTGCAAGTAAAGACATTTTACTTTAATTCAAAAATTTCCAGATAATTAAATAAGGTCTAGTAAGATATGCCTCAGAAAATTAAAAAAGTATTAAACAAGTGGAGAATCGGGGCATCGATCCCCGTACCTCTCGCATGCTAAGCGAGCGCTCTACCATCTGAGCTAATTGCCCATGTCCGCATTCTCCTACTATCATAATCCCAATATTTTATGACAAAATGAAAATATTAAAAGCTTGAAGGCACTTGTCTGCAATTAAAGACATTTTACTTGAATTCAAAAATTTCCAGATAATTAAATAAGGTCTAGTCATATATATGCCTCAGAAAATTAAAAAAGTATTAAACAAGTGGAGAATCGGGGCATCGATCCCCGTACCTCTCGCATGCTAAGCGAGCGCTCTACCATCTGAGCTAATTCCCCATGTCCGCATTCTCCTACTATCATAATCCCAATATTTTATGAATAAATGAAAATATTAAAAGCTTGAAGGCACTTGTCTGCAAGTAAAGACATTTTACTTTAATTCAAAAATTTCCAGATAATTAAATAAGGTCTAGTCATATATATGCCTCAGAAAATTAAAAAAGTATTAAACAAGTGGAGAATCGGGGCATCGATCCCCGTACCTCTCGCATGCTAAGCGAGCGCTCTCCCATCTTAGCTAATTCCCAATGTCCGCATTCTCCTACTATCATAATCCCAATATTTTATGAATCAATTAAAATATTAAAAGCTTGAAGGCACTTGTCTGCAATTAAAGACATGTTACTTGAATTCAAAAATTTCCAGATAATTAAATAAGGTCTAGTCATATATATGCCTCAGAAAATTAAAAAAGTATTAAACAAGTGGAGAATCGGGACATCGATCCCCGTACCTCTCGCATGCTAAGCGAGCGCTCTACCATCTGAGCTAATTCCCCATGTCCGCATTCTCCTACTATCATAATCCCAATATTTTATGAATAAATGAAAATATTAAAAGCTTGAAGGCACTTGTCTGCAATTAAAGACATTTTACTTGAATTCAAAAATTTCCAGATAATTAAATAAGGTCTAGTCATATATATGCCTCAGAAAATTAAAAAAGTATGAAACAAGTGGAGAATCGGGGCATCGATCCCCGTACCTCTCGCATGCTAAGCGAGCGCTCTACCATCTGAGCTAATTCCCCATGTCCGCATTCTCTTACTATCATAATCCCAATATTTTATGAATAAATGAAAATATTAAAAGCTTGAAGGCACTTGTCTGCAAGTAAAGACATTTTACTTTAATTCAAAAATTTCCAGATAATTAAATAAGGTCTAGTCATATATATGCCTCAGAAAATTAAAAAAGTATTAAACAAGTGGAGAATCGGGGCATCGATCCCCGTACCTCTCGCATGCTAAGCGAGCGCTCTACCATCTGAGCTAATTCCCCATGTACGCATTCTCTTACTATCATAATCACAATATTTTATGAATAAATGAAAATATTAAAAGCTTGAAGGTACTTGTCTGCAAGTAAAGACATTTTACTTTAATTCAAAAATTTCCAGATAATTAAATAAGGTCTAGTCATATATATTCCTCAGAAAATTAAAAAAGTATTAAACAAGTGGAGAATCGGGGCATCGATCCCCGTACCTCTCGCATGCTAAGCGAGCGCTCTACCATCTGAGCTAATTCCCCATGTCCGCATTCTCCTACTGTCATAATCCCAATATTTTATGAATAAATGAAAATATTAAAAGCTTGAAGGCACTTGTCTGCAAGTAAAGACATTTTACTTTAATTCAAAAATTTCCAGATAATTAAATAAGGTCTAGTCATATATATGCCTCAGAAAATTAAAATAGTATTAAACAAGTGGAGAATCGGGGCATCGATCCTCGTACCTCTCGCATGCTAAGCGAGCGCTCTACCATCTGAGCTAATTCCCCATGTCCGCATTCTCCTACTATTTTAATCCCAATATTTTATGAATAAATGAAAATATTGAAAGCTTGAAGGCACTTGTCTGCAAGTAAAGACATTTTACTTTAATTCAAAAATTTCCAGATAATTAAATAAGGTCTAGTCATATATATGCATCAGAAAATTAAAAAAGTATTAAACAAGTGGAGAATCGGGGCATCGATCCCCGTACCTCTCGCATGCTAAGCGAGCGCTCTACCATCTGAGCTAATTCCCCATGTCCGCATTCTCGTACTATCATAATCCCAATATTTTATGAATAAATAAAAATATAAAAAGCTTGAAGGCACTTGTCTGCAATTAAAGACATTTTACTTGAATTCAAAAATTTCCAGATAATTAAATAAGGTCTAGTCATATATATGCCTCAGAAAATTAAAAAAGTATGAAACAAGTGGAGAATCGGGGCATCGATCCCCGTACCTCTCGCATGCTAAGCGAGCGCTCTACCATCTGAGCTAATTCCCCATGTCCGCATTCTCCTACTATCATAATCACAATATTTTATGAATAAATGAAAATATTAAAAGCTTGAAGGTACTTGTCTGCAAGTAAAGACATTTTACTTGAATTCAAAAATTTCCAGATAATTAAATAAGGTCTAGTCATATATATGCCTCAGAAAATTAAAAAAGTATTAAACAAGTGGAGAATCGGGGCAATAATCCCCGTACCTCTCGCATGCTAAGCGAGCGCTCTACCATCTGAGCTAATTCCCCATGTCCGCATTCTCCTACTATCATAATTCCAATATTTTATGAATAAATGAAAATATTAAAAGCTTGAAGGCACTTGTCTGCAAGTAAAGACATTTTACTTTAATTCAAAAATTTCCAGATAATTAAATAAGGTCTAGTCATATATACGCCTCAGAAAATTAAAATAGTATTAAACAAGTGGAGAATCCGGGCATCGATCCCCGTACCTCTCGCATGCTAAGCGAGCGTTCTACCATCTGAGCTAATTCCCCATGTCCGCATTCTCCTACTATCATAATCCCAATATTTTATGAATAAATGAAAATATTAAAAGCTTGAAGGCACTTGTCTGCAAGTAAAGACATTTTACTTGAATTCAAAAATTTCTAGATAATTAAATAAGGTCTAGTCATATATATGCCTCAGAAAATTAAAAAAGTATTAAACAAGTGGAGAATCGGGGCATCGATCCCCGTACCTCTCGCATGCTAAGCGAGCGCTCTCCCATCTTAGCTAATTCCCCATGTCCGCATTCTCCTACTATCATAATCCCAATATTTTATGAATAAATGAAAATATTAAAAGCTTGAAGGCACTTGTCTGCAATTAAAGACATGTTACTTGAATTCAAAAATTTCCAGATAATTAAATAAGGTCTAGTCATATATATGCCTCAGAAAATTAAAAAAGTATTAAACAAGTGGAGAATCGGGGCATCGATCCCCGTACCTCTCGCATGCTAAGCGAGCGCTCTTCCATCTGAGCTAATTCCCCATGTCCGCATTCTCCTACTATCATAATCGCAATATTTAATGAATAAATCAAAATATTAAAAGCTTGAAGGCACTTGTCTGCAATTAAAGACATTTTACTTGAATTCAAAAATTTCGAGATAATTAAATAAGGTCTAGTCATATATATGCCTCAGAAAATTAAAAAAGTATGAAACAAGTGGAGAATCGGGGCATCGATCCCCGTACCTCTCGCATGCTAAGCGAGCGCTCTACCATCTGAGCTAATTCCCCATGTCCGCATTCTCTTACTATCATAATCCCAATATTTTATGAATAAATGAAAATATTAAAAGCTTGAAGGTACTTGTCTGCAAGTAAAGACATTTTACTTGAATTCAAAAATTTCCAGAATATTAAATAAGGTCTAATCATATATATGCCTCAGAAAATTAAAAAAGTATTAAACAAGTGGAGAATCGGGGCATCGATCCCCGTACCTCTCGCATGCTAAGCGAGCGCTCTACCATCTGAGCTAATTCCCCATGTCCGCATTCTCTTACTATCATAATAACAATATTTTATGAATAAATGAAAATATTAAAAGCTTGAAGGTACTTGTCTGCAAGTAAAGACATTTTACTTTAATTCAAAAATTTCCAGTTAATTAAATAAGGTCTAGTCATATATATGCCTCAGAAAATTAAAAAAGTATTAAACAAGTGGAGAATCGGGGCAATAATCCCCGTACCTCTCGCATGCTAAGCAAGCGCTCTACCATCTGAGCTAATTCCCCATGTCCGCATTCTCCTACTATCATAATTCCAATATTTTATGAATAAATGAAAATATTAAAAGCTTGAAGGCACTTGTCTGCAAGTAAAGACATTTTACTGTAATTCAAAAATTTCCAGATAATTAAATAAGGTCTTGTCATATATACGCCTCAGAAAATTAAAATAGTATTAAACAAGTGGAGAATCCGGGCATCGATCCCCGTACCTCTCGCATGCTAAGCGAGCGTTCTACCATCTGAGCTAATTCCCCATGTCCGCATTCTCCTACTATCATAATCCCAATATTTTATGAATAAATGAAAATATTAAAAGCTTGAAGGCACTTGTCTGCAAGTAAAGACATTTTACTTTAATTCAAAAATTTCCAGATAATTAAATAAGGTCTAGTCATATATATGCCTCAGAAAATTAAAAAAGTATTAAACAAGTGGAGAATCGGGGTATCGATCCCCGTACCACTCGCATGCTAAGCGAGCGATCTACCATCTGAGCTAATTCCCCATGTCCGCATTCTCCTACTATCATAATCCCAATATTTTATGAATAAATGAAAATATTAAAAGCTTGAAGGTACTTGTCTGCAAGTAAAGACATTTTACTTGAATTCAAAAATTTCCAGATAATTAAATAAGGTCTAGTCATATATATGCCTCAGAAAATTAAAAAAGTATTAAACAAGTGGAGAATCGGGGCAATAATCCCCGTACCTCTCGCATGCTAAGCGAGCGCTCTACCATCTGAGCTAATTCCCCATGTCCGCATTCTCCTACTATCATAATTCCAATATTTTATGAATAAATGAAAATATTAAAAGCTTGAAGGCACTTGTCTGCAAGTAAAGACATTTTACTTTAATTCAAAAATTTCCAGATAATTAAATAAGGTCTAGTCATATATACGCCTCAGAAAATTAAAATAGTATTAAACAAGTGGAGAATCCGGGCATCGATCCCCGTACCTCTCGCATGCTAAGCGAGCGTTCTACCATCTGAGCTAATTCCCCATGTCCGCATTCTCCTACTATCATAATCCCAATATTTTATGAATAAATGAAAATATTAAAAGCTTGAAGGCACTTGTCTGCAAGTAAAGACATTTTACTTGAATTCAAAAATTTCCAGATAATTAAATAAGGTCTAGTCATATATATGCCTCAGAAAATTAAAAAAGTATTAAACAAGTGGAGAATCGGGGCATCGATCCCCGTACCTCTCGCATGCTAAGCGAGCGCTCTCCCATCTTAGCTAATTCCCCATGTCCGCATTCTCCTACTATCATAATCCCAATATTTTATGAATAAATGAAAATATTAAAAGCTTGAAGGCACTTGTCTGCAATTAAAGACATGTTACTTGAATTCAAAAATTTCCAGATAATTAAATAAGGTCTAGTCATATATATGCCTCAGAAAATTAAAAAAGTATTAAACAAGTGGAGAATCGGGGCATCGATCCCCGTACCTCTCGCATGCTAAGCGAGCGCTCTTCCATCTGAGCTAATTCCCCATGTCCGCATTCTCCTACTATCATAATCGCAATATTTAATGAATAAATCAAAATATTAAAAGCTTGAAGGCACTTGTCTGCAATTAAAGACATTTTACTTGAATTCAAAAATTTCGAGATAATTAAATAAGGTCTAGTCATATATATGCCTCAGAAAATTAAAAAAGTATGAAACAAGTGGAGAATCGGGGCATCGATCCCCGTACCTCTCGCATGCTAAGCGAGCGCTCTACCATCTGAGCTAATTCCCCATGTCCGCATTCTCTTACTATCATAATCCCAATATTTTATGAATAAATGAAAATATTAAAAGCTTGAAGGTACTTGTCTGCAAGTAAAGACATTTTACTTGAATTCAAAAATTTCCAGAATATTAAATAAGGTCTAATCATATATATGCCTCAGAAAATTAAAAAAGTATTAAACAAGTGGAGAATCGGGGCATCGATCCCCGTACCTCTCGCATGCTAAGCGAGCGCTCTACCATCTGAGCTAATTCCCCATGTCCGCATTCTCTTACTATCATAATAACAATATTTTATGAATAAATGAAAATATTAAAAGCTTGAAGGTACTTGTCTGCAAGTAAAGACATTTTACTTTAATTCAAAAATTTCCAGTTAATTAAATAAGGTCTAGTCATATATATGCCTCAGAAAATTAAAAAAGTATTAAACAAGTGGAGAATCGGGGCAATAATCCCCGTACCTCTCGCATGCTAAGCAAGCGCTCTAACATCTGAGCTAATTCCCCATGTCCGCATTCTCCTACTATCATAATTCCAATATTTTATGAATAAATGAAAATATTAAAAGCTTGAAGGCACTTGTCTGCAAGTAAAGACATTTTACTTTAATTCAAAAATTTCCAGATAATTAAATAAGGTCTAGTCATATATACGCCTCAGAAAATTAAAATAGTATTAAACAAGTGGAGAATCCGGGCATCGATCCCCGTACCTCTCGCATGCTAAGCGAGCGTTCTACCATCTGAGCTAATTCCCCATGTCCGCATTCTCCTACTATCATAATCCCAATATTTTATGAATAAATGAAAATATTAAAAGCTTGAAGGCACTTGTCTGCAAGTAAAGACATTTTACTTGAATTCAAAAATTTCCAGATAATTAAATAAGGTCTAGTCATATATATGCCTCAGAAAATTAAAAAAGTATTAAACAAGTGGAGAATCGGGGCATCGATCCCCGTACCTCTCGCATGCTAAGCGAGCGCTCTCCCATCTTAGCTAATTCCCCATGTCCGCATTCTCCTACTATCATAATCCCAATATTTTATGAATAAATGAAAATATTAAAAGCTTGAAGGCACTTGTCTGCAATTAAAGACATGTTACTTGAATTCAAAAATTTCCAGATAATTAAATAAGGTCTAGTCATATATATGCCTCAGAAAATTAAAAAAGTATTAAACAAGTGGAGAATCGGGGCATCGATCCCCGTACCTCTCGCATGCTAAGCGAGCGCTCTTCCATCTGAGCTAATTCCCCATGTCCGCATTCTCCTACTATCATAATCGCAATATTTAATGAATAAATCAAAATATTAAAAGCTTGAAGGCACTTGTCTGCAATTAAAGACATTTTACTTGAATTCAAAAATTTCGAGATAATTAAATAAGGTCTAGTCATATATATGCCTCAGAAAATTAAAAAAGTATGAAACAAGTGGAGAATCGGGGCATCGATCCCCGTACCTCTCGCATGCTAAGCGAGCGCTCTACCATCTGAGCTAATTCCCCATGTCCGCATTCTCTTACTATCATAATCCCAATATTTTATGAATAAATGAAAATATTAAAAGCTTGAAGGTACTTGTCTGCAAGTAAAGACATTTTACTTGAATTCAAAAATTTCCAGAATATTAAATAAGGTCTAATCATATATATGCCTCAGAAAATTAAAAAAGTATTAAACAAGTGGAGAATCGGGGCATCGATCCCCGTACCTCTCGCATGCTAAGCGAGCGCTCTACCATCTGAGCTAATTCCCCATGTCCGCATTCTCTTACTATCATAATAACAATATTTTATGAATAAATGAAAATATTAAAAGCTTGAAGGTACTTGTCTGCAAGTAAAGACATTTTACTTTAATTCAAAAATTTCCAGTTAATTAAATAAGGTCTAGTCATATATATGCCTCAGAAAATTAAAAAAGTATTAAACAAGTGGAGAATCGGGGCAATAATCCCCGTACCTCTCGCATGCTAAGCAAGCGCTCTAACATCTGAGCTAATTCCCCATGTCCGCATTCTCCTACTATCATAATTCCAATATTTTATGAACAAATGAAAATATTAAAAGCTTGAAGGCACTTGTCTGCAAGTAAAGACATTTTACTGTAATTCAAAAATTTCCAGATAATTAAATAAGGTCTAGTCATATATACGCCTCAGAAAATTAAAATAGTATTAAACAAGTGGAGAATCCGGGCATCGATCCCCGTACCTCTCGCATGCTAAGCGAGCGTTCTACCATCTGAGCTAATTCCCCATGTCCGCATTCTCCTACTATCATAATCCCAATATTTTATGAATAAATGAAAATATTAAAAGCTTGAAGGCACTTGTCTGCAAGTAAAGACATTTTACTTTAATTCAAAAATTTCCAGATAATTAAATAAGGTCTAGTCATATATATGCCTCAGAAAATTAAAAAAGTATTAAACAAGTGGAGAATCGGGGCATCGATCCCCGTACCTCTCGCATGCTAAGCGAGCGCTCTCCCATCTTAGCTAATTCCCCATGTCCGCATTCTCCTACTATCATAATCCCAATATTTTATGAATAAATGAAAATATTAAAAGCTTGAAGGCACTTGTCTGCAATTAAAGACATGTTACTTGAATTCAAAAATTTCCAGATAATTAAATAAGGTCTAGTCATATATATGCCTCAGAAAATTAAAAAAGTATTAAACAAGTGGAGAATCGGGGCATCGATCCCCGTACCTCTCGCATGCTAAGCGAGCGCTCTACCATCTGAGCTAATTCCCCATGTCCGCATTCTCCTACTATCATAATCCCAATATTTAATGAATAAATGAAAATATTAAAAGCTTGAAGGCACTTGTCTGCAATTAAAGACATTTTACTTGAATTCAAAAATTTCCAGATAATTAAATAAGGTCTAGTCATATATATGCCTCAGAAAATTAAAAAAGTATGAAACAAGTGGAGAATCGGGGCATCGATCCCCGTACCTCTCGCATGCTAAGCGAGCGCTCTACCATCTGAGCTAATTCCCCATGTCCGCATTCTCTTACTATCATAATCACAATATTTTATGAATAAATGAAAATATTAAAAGCTTGAAGGTACTTGTCTGCAAGTAAAGACATTTTACTTGAATTCAAAAATTTCCAGAATATTAAATAAGGTCTAGTCATATATATGCCTCAGAAAATTAAAAAAGTATTAAACAAGTGGAGAATCGGGGCATCGATCCCCGTACCTCTCGCATGCTAAGCGAGCGCTCTACCATCTGAGCTAATTCCCCATGTCCGCATTCTCTTACTATCATAATCCGAATATTTTATGAATAAATGAAAATATTAAAAGCTTGAAGGCACTTGTCTGCAAGTAAAGACATTTTACTTGAATTCAAAAATTTCCAGATAATTAAATAAGGTCTAGTCATATATATGCCTCAGAAAATTAAAATAGTATTAAACAAGTGGAGAATCGGGGCATCGATCCCCGTACCTCTCCCATGCTAAGTTAGCGCTCTACCATCTGAGCTAATTCCCCATGTCCGCATTCTCCTACTATTTTAATCCCAATATTTTATGAATAAATGAAAATATTAAAAGCTTGAAGGCACTTGTCTGCAAGTAAAGACATTTTACTTTAATTCAAAAATTTCCAGATAATTAAATAAGGTCTAGTCATATATATGCCTCAGAAAATTAAAAAAGTATTAAACAAGTGGAGAATCGGGGCATCGATCCCCGTACCTCTCGCATGCTAAGCGAGCGCTCTACAATCTGAGCTAATTTCCCATGTCCGCATTCTCCTACTATCATAATCCCAATATTTTATGAATAAATGAAAATATTAAAAGCTTGAAGGAACTTGCCTGCAATTAAAGACATTTTACTTGAATTCAAAAATTTCCAGATAATTAAATAAGGTCTAGTCATATATATGCCTCAGAAAATTAAAAAAGTATTAAACAAGTGGAGAATCGGGGCATCGATCCCCGTACCTCTCGCATGCAAAGCGAGCGCTCTACCATCTGAGCTAATTCCCCATGTCCGCATTCTCCTACTATCATAATCCCAATATTTTATGAATAAATGAAAATATTAAAAGCTTGAAGGCACTTGTCTGCAAGTAAAGACATTTTACTTGAATTCAAAAATTTCCAGATAATTAAATAAGGTCTAGTCATATATATGCCTCAGAAAATTAAAAAAGTATTAAACAAGTGGAGAATCGGGGCATCGATCCCCGTACCTCTCGCATGCAAAGCGAGCGCTCTACCAACTGAGCTAATTCCCCATGTCCGCATTCTCCTACTATCATAATCCCAATATTTTATGAATAAATGAAAATATTAAAAGCTTGAAGGCACTTGTCTGCAAGTAAAGACATTTTACTTGAATTCAAAAATTTCCAGATAATTAAAAAAGGTCTAGTCATATATATGCCTCAGAAAATTAAAAAAGTATTAAACAAGTGGAGAATCGGGGCATCGATCCCCGTACCTCTCGCATGCTAAGCGAGCGCTCTACCATCTGGGCTAATTCCCCATGTCCGCATTCTCCTACTATCATAATCCCAATATTTTATGAACACATGAAAATATTAAAAGCTTGAAGGCACTTGTCTGCAAGTAAAGACATTTTACTTGAATTCAAAAATTTCCAGATAATTAAATAAGGTCTAGTCATATATATGCCTCAGAAAATTAAAATAGTATTAAACAAGTGGAGAATCGGGGCATCGATCCCCGTACCTCTCGCATGCTAAGCGAGCGCTCTACCATCTGAGCTAATTCCCCATGTCCGCATTCTCCTACTATTTTAATCCCAATATTTTATGAATAAATGAAAATATTAAAAGCTTGAAGGCACTTGTCTGCAAGTAAAGACATTTTACTTTAATTCAAAAATTTCCAGATAATTAAATAAGGTCTAGTCATATATATGCCTCAGAAAATTAAAAAAAGTATTAAACAAGTGGAGAATCCGGGCATCGATCCCCGTACCTCTCGCATGCTAAGCGAGCGCTCTACCATCTGAGCTAATTCCCCATATCCGCATTCTCCTACTCTCATAATCCCAATATTTTATGACTAAATGAAAATATTAAAAGCTTGAAGGCACTTGTCTGCAATTAAAGACATTTTACTTGAATTCAAAAATTTCCAGATAATTAACTAAGGTCTAGTCATATATATTCCTCAGAAAATTAAAAAGGTTTTAAACAAGTGGAGAATCGGGGCATCGATCCCCGTACCTCTCGCATGCTAAGCGAGCGCACTACCATCTGAGCTAATTCCCCATGTCCGCATTCTCCCCCTATCATAATCCCAATATTTTATGAATAAATGAAAATATTAAAAGCTTGAAGGCACTTGTCTGCAATTAAAGACATTTTACTTGAATTCAAAAATTTCCAGATAATCAAATAAGGTCTAGTCATATATATGCCTCAGAAAATTAAAAAAAGTATTAAACAAGTGGAGAATCGGGGCATCGATCCCCGTACCTCTCGCATGCTAAGCGAGCGCTCTACCATCTGAGCTAATTCCCCATGTCCGCATTCTCCTACTATCATAATTCCAATATTTTATGAATAAATGAAAATATTAAAAGCTTGAAGGCACTTGTCTGCAAGTAAAGACATTTTACTTTAATTCAAAAATTTCCAGATAATTAAATAAGGTCTAGTCATATATATGCCTCAGAAAATTAAAATAGTATTAAACAAGTGGAGAATCCGGGCATCGATCCCCGTACCTCTCGCATGCTAAGCGAGCGTTCTACCATCTGAGCTAATTCCCCATGTCCGCATTCTCCTACTATCATAATCCCAATATTTTATGAATAAATGAAAATATTAAAAGCTTGAAGGCACTTGTCTGCAAGTAAAGACATTTTACTTTAATTCAAAAATTTCCAGATAATTAAATAAGGTCTAGTCATATATATGCCTCAGAAAATTAAAAAAGTATTAAACAAGTGGAGAATCGGGGCATCGATCCCCGTACCTCTCGCATGCTAAGCGAGCGCTCTCCCATCTTAGCTAATTCCCCATGTCCGCATTCTCCTACTATCATAATCCCAATATTTTATGAATAAATGAAAATATTAAAAGCTTGAAGGCACTTGTCTGCAATTAAAGACATGTTACTTGAATTCAAAAATTTCCAGATAATTAAATAAGGTCTAGTCATATATATGCCTCAGAAAATTAAAAAAGTATTAAACAAGTGGAGAATCGGGGCATCGATCCCCGTACCTCTCGCATGCTAAGACAGCGCTCTACCATCTGAGCTAATTCCCCATGTCCGCATTCTCCTACTATCATAATCCCAATATTTTATGAATAAATGAAAATATTAAAAGCTTGAAGGCACTTGTCTGCAATTAAAGACATTTTACTTTAATTCAAAAATTTCCAGATAATTAAATAAGGTCTAGTCATATATATGCCTCAGAAAATTAAAAAAGTATGAAACAAGTGGAGAATCGGGGTATCGATCCCCGTACCTCTCGCATGCTAAGCGAGCGCTCTACCATCTGAGCTAATTCCCCATGTCCGCATTCTCCTACTATCATAATCACAATATTTTATGAATAAATGAAAATATTAAAAGCTTGAAGGTACTTGTCTGCAAGTAAAGACATTTTACTTGAATTCAAAAATTTCCAGATAATTAAATAAGGTCTAGTCATATATATGCCTCAGAAAATTAAAAAAAGTATTAAACAAGTGGAGAATCCGGGCATCGATCCCCGTACCTCTCGCATGCTAAGCGAGCGCTCTACCATCTGAGCTAATTCCCCATATCCGCATTCTCCTACTCTCATAATCCCAATATTTTATGAATAAATGAAAATATTAAAAGCTTGAAGGCACTTGTCTGCAATTAAAGACATTTTACTTGAATTCAAAAATTTCCAGATAATTAAATAAGGTCTAGTCATATATATTCCTCAGAAAATTAAAAAGGTTTTAAACAAGTGGAGAATCGGGGCATCGATCCCCGTACCTCTCGCATGCTAAGCGAGCGCACTACCATCTGAGCTAATTCCCCATGTCCGCATTCTCCCCCTATCATAATCCCAATATTTTATGAATAAATGAAAATATTAAAAGCTTGAAGGCACTTGTCTGCAATTAAAGACATTTTACTTGAATTCAAAAATTTCCAGATAATCAAATAAGGTCTAGTCATATATATGCCTCAGAAAATTAAAAAAAGTATTAAACAAGTGGAGAATCGGGGCATCGATCCCCGTACCTCTCGCATGCTAAGCGAGCGCTCTACCATCGGAGCTAATTCCCCATGTCCGCATTCTCCTACTATCATAATCCCAATATTTTATGAATAAATTAAAATATTAAAAGCTTGAAGGCACTTGTCTGCAATTAAAGACATTTTACTTGAATTCAAAAATTTCCAGATAATTAAATAAGGTCTAGTCATATATATGCCTCAGAAAATTAAAAAAGTATTAAACAAGTGGAGAATCGGGGCATCGATCCCCGTACCTCTCGCATGCTAAGCGAGCGCTCTACCATCTGAGCTTATTCCCCATGTCCGCCTTCTCCTACTATCATAATCACAATATTTTATGAATAAATGAAAATATTAAAAGCTTGAAGGTACTTGTCTGCAAGTAAAGACATTTTACTTTAATTCAAAAATTTCCAGATAATTAAATAAGGTCTAGTCATATATATGCCTCAGAAAATTAAAAAAGTATTAAACAAGTGGAGAATCGGGGCATCGATCCCCGTACCTCTCGCATGCTAAGCGAGCGCTCTACCATCTGAGCTAATTCCCCATGTCCGCATTCTCCTACTATCATAATTCCAATATTTTATGAATAAATGAAAATATTAAAAGCTTGAAGGCACTTGTCTGCAAGTAAAGACATTTTACTTTAATTCAAAAATTTCCAGATAATTAAATAAGGTCTAGTCATATATATGCCTCAGAAAATTAAAATAGTATTAAACAAGTGGAGAATCCGGGCATCGATCCCCGTACCTCTCGCATGCTAAGCGAGCGTTCTACCATCTGAGCTAATTCCCCATGTCCGCATTCTCCTACTATCATAATCCCAATATTTTATGAATAAATGAAAATATTAAAAGCTTGAAGGCACTTGTCTGCAAGTAAAGACATTTTACTTTAATTCAAAAATTTCCAGATAATTAAATAAGGTCTAGTCATATATATGCCTCAGAAAATTAAAAAAGTATGAAACAAGTGGAGAATCGGGGCATCGATCCCCGTACCTCTCGCATGCTAAGCGAGCGCTCTCCCATCTTAGCTAATTCCCCATGTCCGCATTCTCCTACTATCATAATCCCAATATTTTATGAATAAATGAAAATATTAAAAGCTTGAAGGCACTTGTCTGCAATTAAAGACATGTTACTTGAATTCAAAAATTTCCAGATAATTAAATAAGGTCTAGTCATATATATGCCTCAGAAAATTAAAAAAGTATTAAACAAGTGGAGAATCGGGGCATCGATCCCCGTACCTCTCGCATGCTAAGCGAGCGCTCTACCATCTGAGCTAATTCCCCATGTCCGCATTCTCCTACTATCATAATCCCAATATTTTATGAATAAATGAAAATATTAAAAGCTTGAAGGCACTTGTCTGCAATTAAAGACATTTTACTTTAATTCAAAAATTTCCAGATAATTAAATAAGGTCTAGTCATATATATGCCTCAGAAAATTAAGAAAGTATGAAACAAGTGGAGAATCGGGGTATCGATCCCCGTACCTCTCGCATGCTAAGCGAGCGCTCTACCATCTGAGCTAATTCCCCATGTCCGCATTCTCCTACTATCATAATCACAATATTTTATGAATAAATGAAAATATTAAAAGCTTGAAGGTACTTGTCTGCAAGTAAAGACATTTTACTTGAATTCAAAAATTTCCAGATAATTAAATAAGGTCTAGTCATATATATGCCTCAGAAAATTAAAAAAGTATTAAACAAGTGGAGAATCGGGGCATCGATCCCCGTACCTCTCGCATGCTAAGCGATCGCTCTACCATCTGAGCTAATTCCCCATGTCCGCATTCTCTTACTATCATAATCACAATATTTTATGAATAAATGAAAATATTAAAAGCTTGAAGGTACTTGTCTGCAAGTAAAGACATTTTACTTTAATTCAAAAATTTCCAGATAATTAAATAAGGTCTAGTCATATATATGCCTCAGAAAATTAAAAAAGTATTAAACAAGTGGAGAATCGGGGCATCGATCCCCGTACCTCTCGCATGCTAAGCGAGCGCTCTACCATCTGAGCTAATTCCCCATGTCCGCATTCTCCTACTGTCATAATCCCAATATTTTATGAATAAATGAAAATATAAACACCTTGAAGGCACTTGTCTGCAAGTAAAGACATTTTACTTTAATTCAAAAATTTCCAGATAATTAAATAAGGTCTAGTCATATATATGCCTCAGAAAATTTAAATAGTATTAAACAAGTGGAGAATCCGGGCATCGATCCCCGTACCTCTCGCATCCTAAAGCGAGCGTTCTACCATCTGAGCTAATTCCCCATGTCCGCATTCTCCTACTATCATAATCCCAATATTTTATGAATAAATGAAAATATTAAAAGCTTGAAGGCACTTGTCTGCAATTAAAGACATGTTACTTGAATTCAAAAATTTCCAGATAATTAAATAAGGTCTAGTCATATATATGCCTCAGAAAATTAAAAAAGTATTAAACAAGTGGAGAATCGGGGCATCGATCCCCGTACCTCTCGCATGCTAAGCGAGCGCTCTACCATCTGAGCTAATTCCCCATGTCCGCATTCTCTTACTATCATAATCCCAATATTTTATGAATAAATGAAAATATTAAAAGCTTGAAGGTACTTGTCTGCAAGTAAAGACATTTTACTTTAATTCAAAAATTTCCAGATAATTAAATAAGGTCTAGTCATATATATGCCTCAGAAAATTAAAAAAGTATTAAACAAGTGGAGAATCGGGGCATCGATCCCCGTACCTCTCGCATGCTAAGCGATCGCTCTACCATCTGAGCTAATTCCCCATGTCCGCATTCTCTTACTATCATAATCACAATATTTTATGAATAAATGAAAATATTAAAAGCTTGAAGGTACTTGTCTGCAAGTAAAGACATTTTACTTTAATTCAAAAATTTCCAGATAATTAAATAAGGTCTAGTCATATATATGCCTCAGAAAATTAAAAAAGTATTAAACAAGTGGAGAATCGGGGCATCGATCCCCGTACCTCTCGCATGCTAAGCGAGCGCTCTACCATCTGAGCTAATTCCCCATGTCCGCATTCTCCTACTGTCATAATCCCAATATTTTATGAATAAATGAAAATATTAAAAGCTTGCAGGCACTTGTCTGCAAGTAAAGACATTTTACTTTAATTCAAAAATTTCCAGATAATTAAATAAGGTCTAGTCATATATATGCCTCAGAAAATTAAAATAGTATTAAACAAGTGGAGAATCGGGGCATCGATCCCCGTACCTCTCGCATGCTAAGCGAGCGCTCTACCATCTGAGCTAATTCCCCATGTCCGCATTCTCCTACTATTTTAATCCCAATATTTTATGAATAAATGAAAATATTAAAAGCTTGAAGGCACTTGTCTGCAAGTAAAGACATTTTACTTTAATTCAAAAATTTCCAGATAATTAAATAAGGTCTAGTCATATATATGCCTCAGAAAATTAAAAAAGTATTAAACAAGTGGAGAATCGGGGCATCGATCCCCGTACCTCTCGCATGCTAAGCGAGCGCTCTACCATCTGAGCTAATTCCCCATGTCCGCATTCTCCTACTATCATAATCCCAATATTTTATGAATAAATGAAAATATTAAAAGCTTGAAGGCACTTGTCTGCAAGTAAAGACATTTTACTTTAATTCAAAAATTTCCAGATAATTAAATAAGGTCTAGTCATATATATGCCTCAGAAAATTAAAAAAGTATTAAACAAGTGGAGAATCGGGGCATCGATCCCCGTACCTCTCGCATGCTAAGCGAGCGCTCTACCATCTGAGCTAATTCCCCATGTCCGCATTCTCCTACTGTCATAATCCCAATATTTTATGAATAAATGAAAATATAAACACCTCGAAGGCACTTGTCTGCAAGTAAAGACATTTTACTTTAATTCAAAAATTTCCAGATAATTAAATAAGGTCTAGTCATATATATGCCTCAGAAAATTTAAATAGTATTAAACAAGTGGAGAATCCGGGCATCGATCCCCGTACCTCTCGCATGCTAAGCGAGCGTTCTACCATCTGAGCTAATTCCCCATGTCCGCATTCTCCTACTATCATAATCCCAATATTTTATGAATAAATGAAAATATTAAAAGCTTGAAGGCACTTGTCTGCAATTAAAGACATGTTACTTGAATTCAAAAATTTCCAGATAATTAAATAAGGTCTAGTCATATATATGCCTCAGAAAATTAAAAAAGTATTAAACAAGTGGAGAATCGGGGCATCGATCCCCGTACCTCTCGCATGCTAAGCGAGCGCTCTACCATCTGAGCTAATTCCCCATGTCCGCATTCTCTTACTATCATAATCCCAATATTTTATGAATAAATGAAAATATTAAAAGCTTGAAGGTACTTGTCTGCAAGTAAAGACATTTTACTTGAATTCAAAAATTTCCAGATAATTAAATAAGGTCTAGTCATATATATGCCTCAGAAAATTAAAAAAGTATTAAACAAGTGGAGAATCGGGGCATCGATCCCCGTACCTCTCGCATGCTAAGCGATCGCTCTACCATCTGAGCTAATTCCCCATGTCCGCATTCTCTTACTATCATAATCACAATATTTTATGAATAAATGAAAATATTAAAAGCTTGAAGGTACTTGTCTGCAAGTAAAGACATTTTACTTTAATTCAAAAATTTCCAGATAATTAAATAAGGTCTAGTCATATATATGCCTCAGAAAATTAAAAAAGTATTAAACAAGTGGAGAATCGGGGCATCGATCCCCGTACCTCTCGCATGCTAAGCGAGCGCTCTACCATCTGAGCTAATTCCCCATGTCCGCATTCTCCTACTGTCATAATCCCAATATTTTATGAATAAATGAAAATATTAAAAGCTTGCAGGCACTTGTCTGCAAGTAAAGACATTTTACTTTAATTCAAAAATTTCCAGATAATTAAATAAGGTCTAGTCATATATATGCCTCAGAAAATTAAAATAGTATTAAACAAGTGGAGAATCGGGGCATCGATCCCCGTACCTCTCGCATGCTAAGCGAGCGCTCTACCATCTGAGCTAATTCCCCATGTCCGCATTCTCCTACTATTTTAATCCCAATATTTTATGAATAAATGAAAATATTAAAAGCTTGAAGGCACTTGTCTGCAAGTAAAGACATTTTACTTTAATTCAAAAATTTCCAGATAATTAAATAAGGTCTAGTCATATATATGCCTCAGAAAATTAAAAAAGTATTAAACAAGTGGAGAATCGGGGCATCGATCCCCGTACCTCTCGCATGCTAAGCGAGCGCTCTACCATCTGAGCTAATTCCCCATGTCCGCATTCTCCTACTATCATAATCCCAATATTTTATGAATAAATGAAAATATTAAAAGCTTGAAGGCACTTGTCTGCAATTAAAGACATTTTACTTGAATTCAAAAATTTCCAGATAATTAAATAAGGTCTAGTCATATATATGCCTCAGAAAATTAAAAAAGTATTAAACAAGTGGAGAATCGGGGCATCGATCCCCGTACCTCTCGCATGCAAAGCGAGCGCTCTACCATCTGAGCTAATTCCCCATGTCCGCGTTCTCCTACTATCATAATCCCAATATTTTATGAATAAATGAAAATATTAAAAGCTTGAAGGCACTTGTCTGCAAGTAAAGACATTTTACTTGAATTCAAAAATTTCCAGATAATTAAATAAGGTCTAGTCATATATATGCCTCAGAAAATTAAAAAAGTGTTTAACAAGTGGAGAATCGGGGCATCGATCCCCGTACCTCTCGCATGCTAAGCGAGCGCTCTACCATCTGAGCTAATTCCCCATGTCCGCATTCTCCTACTATCATAATCCCAATATTTTATGAATAAATGAAAATATTAAAAGCTTAAAGGAACTTGTCTGCAAGTAAAGACATTTTACTTTAATTCAAAAATTTCCAGATAATTAAATAAGGTCTAGTCATATATATGCCTCAGAAAATTAAAAAAGTATTAAACAAGTGGAGAATCGGGGCATCGATCCCCGTACCTCTCGCATGCTAAGCGAGCGCTCTACCATCTGAGCTAATTCCCCATGTCCGCATTCTCCTACTATCATAATCCCAATATTTTATGAATAAATGAAAATATTAAAAGCTTGAAGGAACTTGTCTGCAATTAAAGACATTTTACTTTAATTCAAAAATTTCCAGATAATTAAATAAGGTCTAGTCATATATATGCCTCAGAAAATTAAAAAAGTATTAAACAAGTGGCGAATCGGGGCATCGATCCCCGTATTTCTCGCATACTAAGCGAGCGCTCTACCATCTGAGCTATTTCCCCATGTCCGCATTCTCCTACTATCATAATCCCAATATTTTATGAATAAATGAAAATATTAAAAGCTTGAAGGCACTTGTCTGCAATTAAAGACATTTTACTTGAATTCAAAAATTTCCAGATAATCAAATAAGGTCTAGTCATATATATGCCTCAGAAAATTACAAAAAGTATTAAACAAGTGTTGAATCGGGGCATCGATCCCCGTACCTCTCGCATGCTAAGCGAGCGCTCTACCATCTGAGCTAATTCCCCATGTCCGCATTCTCCTACTATCATAATCCCAATATTTTATTAATAAATGAAAATATTAAAAGCTTGAAGGCACTTGTCTGCAATTAAAGACATTTTACTTGAATTCAAAAATTTCCAGATAATTAAACAAGGTCTAGTCATATATATGCCTCAGAAAATTAAAAAAGTATTAAACAAGTGGAGAATCGGGGCATCGATCCCCGTACCTCTCGCATGCTAAGCGAGCGCTCTACCATCTGAGCTAATTCCCCATGTCCGAATTCTCCTACTATCATAATCCCAATATTTTATGAATAAATGAAAATATTAAAAGCTTGAAGGCACTTGTCTGCAAGTAAAGACATTTTACTTTAATTCAAAAATTTCCAGATAATTAAATAAGGTCTAGTCATATATATGCCTCAGAAAATTAAAAAAGTATTAAACAAGTGGAGAATCGGGGCATCGATCCCCGTACCTCTCGCATGCTAAGCGAGCGTTCTACCATCTGAGCTAATTCCCCATGTCCGCATTCTCCTACTATCATAATCCCAATATTTTATGAATAAATGAACATATTAAAAGCTAGAAGGCACTTGTCTGCAATTAAAGACATTTTACTTGAATTCAAAAATTTCCAGATAATTAAATAAGGTCTAGTCATATATATGCCTCAGAAAATTAAAAAAAAGTATTAAACAAGTGGAGAATCGGGGCATCGATCCCCGTACCTCTCGCATGCTAAGCGAGCGCTCTACCATCTGAGCTAATTCCCCATGTCCGCATTCTCCTACTATCATAATCCCAATATTTTATGAATACATGAAAATATTAAAAGCTTGAAGGCACTTGTCTGCAAGTAAAGACATTTTACTTTAATTCAAAAATTTCCAGATAATTAAATAAGGTCTAGTCATATATATGCCTCAGAAAATTAAAAAAGTATTAAACAAGTGGAGAATCGGGGCATCGATCCCCGTACCTCTCGCATGCTAAGCGAGCGTTCTACCATCTGAGCTAATTCCCCATGTCCGCATTCTCCTACTATCATAATCCCAATATTTTATGAATAAATGAAAATATTAAAAGCTTGAAGGCACTTGTCTGCAATTAAAGACATTTTACTTGAATTCAAAAATTTCCAGATAATTAAATAAGGTCTAGTCATATATATGCCTCAGAAAATTAAAAAAGTATTAAACAAGTGGAGAATCGGGGCATCGATCCCCGTACCTCTCGCATGCTAAGCGAGCGCTCTACCATCTGAGCATATTCCCCATGTCCGCATTCTCCTACTATCATAATCCCAATATTTTATGAATAAATGAAAATATTAAAAGCTTGAAGGCACTTGTCCGCAATTAAAGACATTTTACTTGAATTCAAAAATTTCCAGATAATTAAATAAGGTCTAGTCATATATATGCCTCAGAAAATTAAAAAAAGTATTAAACAAGTGGAGAATCGGGGCATCGATGCCCGTACCTCTCGCATGCTAAGCGAGCGCTCTACCATCTGAGCTAATTCCCCATGTCCGCATTCTCCTACTATCATAATCCCAATATTTTATGAATAAATGAAAATATTAAAAGCTTGAAGGCACTTGTCTGCAATTAAAGACATTTTACTTGAATTCAAAAATTTCCAGATAATCAAATAAGGTCTAGTCATATATATGCCTCAGAAAATTAAAAAAAGTATTAAACAAGTGGAGAATCGGGGCATCGATCCCCGTACCTCTCGCATGCTAAGCGAGCGCTCTACCATCTGAGATAATTCCCCATGTCCGCATTCTCCTACTATCATAATCCCAATATTTTATGAATAAATGAAAATATTAAAAGCTTGAAGGCACTTGTCTGCAATTAAAGACATTTTACTTGAATTCAAAAATTTCCAGATAATCAAATAAGGTCTAGTCATATATATGCCTCAGAAAATTACAAAAAGTATTAAACAAGTGGAGAATCGGGGCATCGATCCCCGTACTTCTCGCATGCTAAGCGAGCGCTCTACCATCTGAGCTAATTCACCATGTCCGCATTCTCCTACTATCATAATCCCAATATTTTATGAATAAATGAAAATATTAAAAGCTTGAAGGCACTTGTCTGCAAGTAAAGACATTTTACTTTAATTCAAAAATTTCCAGATAATTAAATAAGGTCTAGTCATATATATGCCTCAGAAAATTAAAAAAGTATTAAACAAGTGGAGAATCGGGGCATCGATCCCCGTACCTCTCGCATGCTAAGCGAGCGTTCTACCATCTGAGCTAATTCCCCATGTCCGCATTCTCCTACTATCATAATCCCAATATTTTATGAATAAATGAACATATTAAAAGCTTGAAGGCACTTGTCTGCAATTAAAGACATTTTACTTTAATTCAAAAATTTCCAGATAATTAAATAAGGTCTAGTCATATATATGCCTCAGAAAATTAAAAAAAGTATTAAACAAGTGGAGAATCGGGGCATCGATTCCCGTACCTCTCGCATGCTAAGCGAGCGCTCTACCATCTGAGCTAATTCCCCATGTCCGCATTCTCCTACTATCATAATCCCAATATTTTATGAATAAATGAAAATATTAAAAGCTTGAAGGCACTTGTCTGCAATTAAAGACATTTTACTTGAATTCAAAAATTTCCAGATAATTAAATAAGGTCTAGTCATATATATGCCTCAGAAAATTAAAAAAGTATTAAACAAGTGGAGAATCGGAGCATCGATCCCCGTACCTCTCGCATGCTAAGCGAGCGCTCTACCATCTGAGCTAATTCCCCATGTCCGTATTCTCCTACTATCATAATCCCAATATTTTATGAATAAATGAAAATATTAAAAGCTTGAAGGCACTTGTCTGCAATTAAAGACATTTTACTTGAATTCAAAAATTTCCAGATAATCAAATAAGGTCTAGTCATATATATGCCTCAGAAAATTAAAAAAGTATTAAACAAGTGGAGAATCAGGGCATCGACCCCGGACCTCTCGCATGCTAAGCGAGCGCTCTACCATCTGAGCTAATTCCCCATGTCCGCATTCTCCTACTATCATAATCCCAATATTTTATGAATAAATGAAAATATTAAAAGCTTGAAGGCACTTGTCTGCAATTAAAGACATTTTACTTTAATTCAAAAATTTCCAGATAATTAAATAAGGTCTAGTCATATATATGCCTCAGAAAATTAAAAAAGTATTAAACAAGTGGAGAATCGGGGCATCGATCCCCGTACCTCTCGCATGCTAAGCGAGCGCTCTACCATCTGAGCTAATTCCCCATGTCCGCATTCTCCTACTATCATAATCCCAATATTTTATGAATAAATGAAAATATTAAAAGCTTGAAGGCACTTGTCTGCAAGTAAAGACATTTTACTTTAATTCAAAAATTTCCAGATAATTAAATAAGGTCTAGTCATATATATGCCTCAGAAAATTAAAAAAGTATTAAACAAGTGGAGAATCGGGGCATCGATCCCCCGTACCTCTAACATGCTAAGCGAGCGCTCTACCATCTGAGCTAATTGCCCATGTCCGCTTTCTCCTACTATCATAATCCCAATATTTTATGAATAAATGAAAATATTAAAAGCTTGAAGGCACTTGTCTGCAATTAAAGACATTTTACTTGAATTAAAAATTTTCCAGATAATTAAATAAGGTCTAGTCATATATATGCCTCAGAAAATTAAAAAAGTATTAAACAAGTGGAGAATCGGGGCATCGATCCCCGTACCTCTCGCATGCTAAGCGTACGCTCTACCATCTGAGCTAATTCCCCATGTCCCCATTCTCCTACTATCATTATCCCAATATTTTATGAATAAATGAAAATATTAAAAGCTTGAAGGCACTTGTCTGCAAGTAAAGACATTTTACTTTAATTCAAAAATTTCCAGATAATTAAACAAGGTCTAGTCATATATATGCCTCAGAAAATTAAAAAAGTATTAAAACAGTGGAGAATCGGGGCATTGACCCCGGACCTCTCGCATGCTAAGCGAGCGCTCTACCATCTGAGCTAATTCCCCATGTCCGCATTCTCCTACTATCATAATCCCAATATTTTATGAATAAATGAAAATATTAAAAGCTTGAAGGCACTTGTCTGCAAGTAAAGACATTTTACTTTGATTCAAAAATTTCCAGATAATTAAATAAGGTCTAGTCATATATATGTCTCAGAAAATTAAAAAAGTATTAAACAAGTGGAGAATCGGGGCATCGATCCCCGTACCTCTCGCATGCTAAGCGAGCGCTCTACCATCTGAGCATATTCCCCATGTCCGCATTCTCCTACTATCATAATCCCAATATTTTATGAATAAATGAAAATATTAAAAGCTTGAAGGCACTTGTCCGCAATTAAAGACATTTTACTTGAATTCAAAAATTTCCAGATAATTAAATAAGGTCTAGTCATATATATGCCTCAGAAAATTAAAAAAGTATTAAACAAGTGGAGAATCGGGGCATCGATGCCCGTACCTCTCGCATGCTAAGCGAGCGCTCTACCATCTGAGCTAATTCCCCATGTCCGCATTCTCCTACTATCATAATCCCAATATTCTATGAATAAATGAAAATATTAAAAGCTTGAAGGCACTTGTCTGCAATTAAAGACATTTTACTTGAATTCAAAAATTTCCAGATAATCAAATAAGGTCTAGTCATATATATGCCTCAGAAAATTAAAAAAAATATTAAACAAGTGGAGAATCGGGGCATCGATCCCCGTACCTCTCGCATGCTAAGCGAGCGCTCTACCATCTGAGCTAATTCCCCATGTCCGCATTCTCCTACTATCATAATCCCAATATTTTATGAATAAATGAAAATATTAAAAGCTTGAAGGCACTTGTCTGCAATTAAAGACATTTTACTTGAATTCAAAAATTTCCAGATAATCAAATAAGGTCTAGTCATATATATGCCTCAGAAAATTAAAAAAAGTATTAAACAAGTGGAGAATCGGGGCATCGATGCCCGTACCTCTCGCATGCTAAGTTAGCGCTCTACCATCTGAGCTAATTCCCCATATCCGCATTCTCCTACTATTATAATCCCAATATTTTATGAATAAATGAAAATATTAAAAGCTTGAAGGCACTTGTCTGCAATTAAAGACATTTTACTTGAATTCAAAAATTTCCAGATAATCAAATAAGGTCTAGTCATATATATGCCTCAGAAAATTTAAAAAAGTATTAAACAAGTGGAGAATCGGGGCATCGATCCCCGTACCTCTCGCATGCTAAGCGAGCGCTCTACCATCTGAGCTAATTCCCCATGTCCGCATTCTCCTACTATCATAATCCCAATATTTTATGAATAAATGAAAATATTAAAAGCTTGAAGGCACTTGTCTGCAAGTAAAGACATTTTACTTTAATTCAAAAATTTCCAGATAATAAAATAAGGTCTAGTCATATATATGCCTCAGAAAATTTCAAAAAGTATTAAACAAGTGGAGAATCGGGGCATCGATCCCCGTACCTCTCGCATGCTAAGCGAGCGCTCTACCATCTGAGCTAATTCCCCATGTCCGCATTCTCCTACTATCATAATCCCAATATTTTATGAATAAATGAAAATATTAAAAGCTTGAAGGAACTTGTCTGCAATTAAAGACATTTTACTTTAATTCAAAAATTTCCAGATAATTAAATAAGGTCTAGTCATATATATGCCTCAGAAAATTAAAAAAGTATTAAACAAGTGGAGAATCGGGGCATCGATCCCCGTACCTCTCGCATGCTAAGCGAGCGTTCTACCATCTGAGCTAATTCCCCATGTCCGCATTCTCCTACTATCATAATCCCAATATTTTATGAATAAATGAACATATTAAAAGCTTGAAGGCACTTGTCTGCAATTAAAGACATTTTACTTTAATTCAAAAATTTCCAGATAATTAAATAAGGTCTAGTCATATATATGCCTCAGAAAATTAAAAAAGTATTAAACAAGTGGAGAATCGGGGCATCGATCCCCGTACCTCTCGCATGCTAAGCGAGCGCTCTACCATCTGAGCTAATTCCCCATGTCCGCATTCTCCTACTATCATAATCCCAATATTTTATGAATAAATGAACATATTAAAAGCTTGAAGGCACTTGTCTGCAATTAAAGACATTTTACTTTAATTCAAAAATTTCCAGATAATTAAATAAGGTCTAGTCATATATATGCCTCAGAAAATTAAAAAAGTATTAAACAAGTGGAGAATCGGGGCATCGATCCCCGTACCTCTCGCATGCTAAGCGAGCGCTCTACCATCTGAGCTAATTCCCCATGTCCGCATTCTCCTACTATCATAATCGCAATATTTTATGAATAAATGAAAATATTAAAAGCTTGAAGGCACTTGTCTGCAATTAAAGACATTTTACTTGAATTCAAAAATTTCCAGATAATTAAATAAGGTCTAGTCATATATATGCCTCAGAAAATTAAAAAAGTATTAAACAAGTGGAGAATCGGAGCATCGATCCCCGTACCTCTCGCATGCTAAGCGAGCGCTCTACCATCTGAGCTAATTCCCCATGTCCGTATTCTCCTACTATCATAATCCCAATATTTTATGAATAAATGAAAATATTAAAAGCTTGAAGGCACTTGTCTGCAATTAAAGACATTTTACTTGAATTCAAAAATTTCCAGATAATCAAATAAGGTCTAGTCATATATATGCCTCAGAAAATTAAAAAAAGTATTAAACAAGTGGAGAATCGGGGCATCGGTCCCCGTACCTCTCGCATGCTAAGCGAGCGCTCTACCATCTGAGCTAATTCCCCATGTCCGCATTCTCCTACTATCATAATCCCAATATTTTATGAATAAATGAAAATATTAAAAGCTTGAAGGCACTTGTCTGCAATTAAAGACATTTTACTTGAATTACAAAAATTTCCAGATAATTAAATAAGGTCTAGTCATATATATGCCTCAGAAAATTAAAAAAGTATTAAACAAGTGGAGAATCAGGGCATCGACCCCGGACCTCTCGCATGCTAAGCGAGCGCTCTACCATCTGAGCTAATTCCCCATGTCCGCATTCTCCTACTATCATAATCCCAATATTTTATGAATAAATGAAAATATTAAAAGCTTGAAGGAACTTGTCTGCAATTAAAGACATTTTACTTTAATTCAAAAATTTCCAGATAATTAAATAAGGTCTAGTCATATATATGCCTCAGAAAATTAAAAAAGTATTAAACAAGTGGAGAATCGGGGCATCGATCCCCGTACCTCTCGCATGCTAAGCGAGCGTTCTACCATCTGAGCTAATTCCCCATGTCCGCATTCTCCTACTATCATAATCCCAATATTTTATGAATAAATGAAAATATTAAAAGCTTGAAGGAACTTGTCTGCAATTAAAGACATTTTACTTTAATTCAAAAATTTCCAGATAATTAAATAAGGTCTAGTCATATATATGCCTCAGAAAATTAAAAAAGTATTAAACAAGTGGAGAATCGGGGCATCGATCCCCGTATCTCTCGCATACTAAGCGAGCGCTCTACCATCTGAGCTATTTCCCCATGTCCGCATTCTCCTACTATCATAATCCCAATATTTTATGAATAAATGAAAATATTAAAAGCTTGAAGGCACTTGTCTGCAATTAAAGACATTTTACTTGAATTCAAAAATTTCCAGATAATCAAATAAGGTCTAGTCATATATATGCCTCAGAAAATTACAAAAAGTATTAAACAAGTGGAGAATCGGGGCATCGATCCCCGTACCTCTCGCATGCTAAGCGAGCGCTCTACCATCTGAGCTAATTCCCCATGTCCGCATTCTCCTACTATCATAATCCCAATATTTTATGAATAAATGAAAATATTAAAAGCTTGAAGGCACTTGCCTGCAATTAAAGACATTTTACTTGAATTCAAAAATTTCCAGATAATTAAATAAGGTCTAGTCATATATATGCCTCAGAAAATTAAAAAAGTATTAAACAAGTGGAGAATCGGGGCATCGATCCCCGTACCTCTCGCATGCTAAGCGAGCGCTCTACCATCTGAGCTAATTCCCCATGTCCGAATTCTCCTACTATCATAATCCCAATATTTTATGAATAAATGAAAATATTAAAAGCTTGAAGGCACTTGTCTGCAAGTAAAGACATTTTACTTTAATTCAAAAATTTCCAGATAATTAAATAAGGTCTAGTCATATATATGCCTCAGAAAATTAAAAAAGTATTAAACAAGTGGAGAATCGGTGCATCGATCCCCGTACCTCTCGCATGCTAAGCGAGCGTTCTACCATCTGAGCTAATTCCCCATGTCCGCATTCTCCTACTATCATAATCCCAATATTTTATGAATAAATGAACATATTAAAAGCTTGAAGGCACTTGTCTGCAATTAAAGACATTTTACTTGAATTCAAAAATTTCCAGATAATTAAATAAGGTCTAGTCATATATATGCCTCAGAAAATTAAAAAGAAGTATTAAACAAGTGGAGAATCGGGGCATCGATCCCCGTACCTCTCGCATGCTAAGCGAGCGCTCTACCATCTGAGCTAATTCCCCATGTCCGCATTCTCCTACTATCATAATCCCAATATTTTATGAATACATGAAAATATTAAAAGCTTGAAGGCACTTGTCTGCAAGTAAAGACATTTTACTTTAATTCAAAAATTCCCAGATAATTAAATAAGGTCTAGTCATATATATGCCTCAGAAAATTAAAAAAGTATTAAACAAGTGGAGAATCGGGGCATCGATGCCCGTACCTCTCGCATGCTAAGCGAGCGCTCTACCATCTGAGCTAATTCCCCATGTCCGCATTCTCCTACTATCATAATCCCAATATTTTATGAATAAATGAAAATATTAAAAGCTTGAAGGCACTTGTCTGCAATTAAAGACATTTTACTTGAATTCAAAAATTTCCAGATAATTAAATAAGGTCTAGTCATATATATGCCTCAGAAAATTAAAAAAGTATTAAACAAGTGGAGAATCGGGGCATCGATCCCCGTACCTCTCGCATGCTAAGCGAGCGCTCTACCATCTGAGCATATTCCCCATGTCCGCATTCTCCTACTATCATAATCCCAATATTTTATGAATAAATGAAAATATTAAAAGCTTGAAGGCACTTGTCCGCAATTAAAGACATTTTACTTGAATTCAAAAATTTCCAGATAATTAAATAAGGTCTAGTCATATATATGCCTCAGAAAATTAAAAAAGTATTAAACAAGTGGAGAATCGGGGCATCGATGCCCGTACCTCTCGCATGCTAAGCGAGCGCTCTACCATCTGAGCTAATTCCCCATGTCCGCATTCTCCTACTATCATAATCCCAATATTTTATGAATAAATGAAAATATTAAAAGCTTGAAGGCACTTGTCTGCAATTAAAGACATTTTACTTGAATTCAAAAATTTCCAGATAATCAAATAAGGTCTAGTCATATATATGCCTCAGAAAATTAAAAAAAGTATTAAACAAGTGGAGAATCGGGGCATCGATCCCCGTACCTCTCGCATGCTAAGCGAGCGCTCTACCATCTGAGATAATTCCCCATGTCCGCATTCTCCTACTATCATAATCCCAATATTTTATGAATAAATGAAAATATTAAAAGCTTGAAGGCACTTGTCTGCAATTAAAGACATTTTACTTGAATTCAAAAATTTCCAGATAATCAAATAAGGTCTAGTCATATATATGCCTCAGAAAATTACAAAAAGTATTAAACAAGTGGAGAATCGGGGCATCGATCCCCGTACCTCTCGCATGCTAAGCGAGCGCTCTACCATCTGAGCTAATTCCCCATGTCCGCATTCTCCTACTATCATAATCCCAATATTTTATGAATAAATGAAAATATTAAAAGCTTGAAGGCACTTGTCTGCAATTAAAGACATTTTACTTTAATTCAAAAATTTCCAGATAATTAAATAAGGTCTAGTCATATATATGCCTCAGAAAATTAAAAAAGTATTAAACAAGTGGAGAATCGGGGCATCGATCCCCGTACCTCTCGCATGCTAAGCGAGCGCTCTACCATCTGAGTATATTCCCCATGTCCGCATTCTCCTACTATCATAATCCCAATATTTTATGAATAAATGAAAATATTAAAAGCTTGAAGGCACTTGTCCGCAATTAAAGACATTTTACTTGAATTCAAAAATTTCCAGATAATTAAATAAGGTCTAGTCATATATATGCCTCAGAAAATTAAAAAAGTATTAAACAAGTGGAGAATCGAGGCATCGATGCCCGTACCTCTCGCATGCTAAGCGAGCGCTCTACCATCTGAGCTAATTCCCCATGTCCGCATTCTCCTACTATCATAATCCCAATATTTTATGAATAAATGAAAATATTAAAAGCTTGAAGGCACTTGTCTGCAATTAAAGACATTTTACTTGAATTCAAAAATTTCCAGATAATCAAATAAGGTCTAGTCATATATATGCCTCAGAAAATTAAAAAAAGTATTAAACAAGTGGAGAATCGGGGCATCGATCCCCGTACCTCTCGCATGCTAAGCGAGCGCTCTACCATCTGAGATAATTCCCCATGTCCGCATTCTCCTACTATCATAATCCCAATATTTTATGAATAAATGAAAATATTAAAAGCTTGAAGGCACTTGTCTGCAATTAAAGACATTTTACTTGAATTCAAAAATTTCCAGATAATCAAATAAGGTCTAGTCATATATATGCCTCAGAAAATTACAAAAAGTATTAAACAAGTGGAGAATCGGGGCATCGATCCCCGTACCTCTCGCATGCTAAGCGAGCGCTCTACCATCTGAGCTAATTCCCCATGTCCGCATTCTCCTACTATCATAATCCCAATATTTTATGAATAAATGAAAATATTAAAAGCTTGAAGGCACTTGTCTGCAATTAAAGACATTTTACTTTAATTCAAAAATTTCCAGATAATTAAATAAGGTCTAGTCATATATATGCCTCAGAAAATTAAAAAAGTATTAAACAAGTGGAGAATCGGGGCATCGATCCCCGTACCTCTCGCATGCTAAGCGAGCGCTCTACCATCTGAGCTAATTCCCCATGTCCGCATTCTCCTACTATCATAATCCCAATATTTTATGAATAAATGAAAATATTAAAAGCTTGAAGGCACTTGTCTGCAAGTAAAGACATTTTACTTTAATTCAAAAATTTCCAGATAATTAAATAAGGTCTAGTCATATATATGCCTCAGAAAATTAAAAAAGTATTAAACAAGTGGAGAATCGGGGCATCGATCCCCGTACCTCTCGCATGCTAAGCGAGCGTTCTACCATCTGAGCTAATTCCCCATGTCCGCATTCTCCTACTATCATAATCCCAATATTTTATGAATAAATGAACATATTAAAAGCTTGAAGGCACTTGTCTGCAATTAAAGACATTTTACTTTAATTCAAAAATTTCCAGATAATTAAATAAGGTCTAGTCATATATATGCCTCAGAAAATTAAAAAAGTATTAAACAAGTGGAGAATCGGGGCAGCGATCCCCGTACCTCTCGCATGCTAAGCGAGCGCTCTACCATCTGAGCTAATTCCCCATGTCCGCATTCTCCTACTATCATAATCCCAATATTTTATGAATAAATGAAAATATTAAAAGCTTGAAGGCACTTGTCTGCAATTAAAGACATTTTACTTGAATTCAAAAATTTCCAGATAATTAAATAAGGTCTAGTCATATATATGCCTCAGAAAATTAAAAAAGTATTAAACAAGTGGAGAATCGGAGCATCGATCCCCGTACCTCTCGCATGCTAAGCGAGCGCTCTACCATCTGAGCTAATTCCCCATGTCCGTATTCTCCTACTATCATAATCCCAATATTTTATGAATAAATGAAAATATTAAAAGCTTGAAGGCACTTGTCTGCAATTAAAGACATTTTACTTGAATTCAAAAATTTCCAGATAATCAAATAAGGTCTAGTCATATATATGCCTCAGAAAATTAAAAAAGTATTAAACAAGTGGAGAATCAGGGCATCGACCCCGGACCTCTCGCATGCTAAGCGAGCGCTCTACCATCTGAGCTAATTCCCCATGTCCGCATTCTCCTACTATCATAATCCCAATATTTTATGAATAAATGAAAATATTAAAAGCTTGAAGGCACTTGTCTGCAATTAAAGACATTTTACTTTAATTCAAAAATTTCCAGATAATTAAATAAGGTCTAGTCATATATATGCCTCAGAAAATTAAAAAAGTATTAAACAAGTGGAGAATCGGGGCATCGATGCCCGTACCTCTCGCATGCTAAGCGAGCGCTCTACCATCTGAGCTAATTCCCCATGTCCGCATTCTCCTACTATCATACTCCCAATATTTTATGAATAAATGAAAATATTAAAAGCTTGAAGGCACTTGTCTGCAAGTAAAGACATTTTACTTTAATTCAAAAATTTCCAGATAATTAAATAAGGTCTAGTCATATATATGCCTCAGAAAATTAAAAAAGTATTAAACAAGTGGAGAATCGGGGCATCGATCCCCGTACCTCTCGCATGCTAAGCGTACGCTCTACCATCTGAGCTAATTCCCCATGTCCCCATTCTCCTACTATCATAATCCCAATATTTTATGAATAAATGAAAATATTAAAAGCTTGAAGGCACTTGTCTTCAAGTAAAGACATTTTACTTTAATTCAAAAATTTCCAGATAATTAAATAAGATCTAGTCATATATATGCCTCAGAAAATTAAAAAAGTATTAAACAAGTGGAGAATCGGGGCATTGACCCCGGACCTCTCGCATGCTAAGCGAGCGCTCTACCATCTGAGCTAATTCCCCATGTCCGCATTCTCCTACTATCATAATCCCAATATTTTATGAATAAATGAAAATATTAAAAGCTTGAAGGCACTTGTCTGCAAGTAAAGACATTTTACTTTGATTCAAAAATTTCCAGATAATTAAATAAGGTCTAGTCATATATATGTCTCAGAAAATTAAAAAAGTATTAAACAAGTGGAGAATCGGGGCATCGATCCCCGTACCTCTCGCATGCTAAGCGAGCGCTCTACCATCTGAGCATATTCCCCATGTCCGCATTCTCCTACTATCATAATCCCAATATTTTATGAATAAATGAACATATTAAAAGCTTGAAGGCACTTGTCCGCAATTAAAGACATTTTACTTGAATTCAAAAATTTCCAGATAATTAAATAAGGTCTAGTCATATATATGCCTCAGAAAATTAAAAAAGTATTAAACAAGTGGAGAATCGGGGCATCGATGCCCGTACCTCTCGCATGCTAAGCGAGCGCTCTACCATCTGAGCTAATTCCCCATGTCCGCATTCTCCTACTATCATAATCCCAATATTCTATGAATAAATGAAAATATTAAAAGCTTGAAGGCACTTGTCTGCAATTAAAGACATTTTACTTGAATTCAAAAATTTCCAGATAATCAAATAAGGTCTAGTCATATATATGCCTCAGAAAATTAAAAAAAGTATTAAACAAGTGGAGAATCGGGGCATCGATCCCCGTACCTCTCGCATGCTAAGCGAGCGCTCTACCATCTGAGCTAATTCCCCATGTCCGCATTCTCCTACTATCATAATCCCAATATTTTATGAATAAATGAAAATATTAAAAGCTTGAAGGCACTTGTCTGCAATTAAAGACATTTTACTTGAATTCAAAAATTTCCAGATAATCAAATAAGGTCTAGTCATATATATGCCTCAGAAAATTAAAAAAAGTATTAAACAAGTGGAGAATCGGGGCATCGATGCCCGTACCTCTCGCATGCTAAGCGAGCGCTCTACCATCTGAGCTAATTCCCCATGTCCGCATTCTCCTACTATTATAATCCCAATATTTTATGAATAAATGAAAATATTAAAAGCTTGAAGGCACTTGTCTGCAATTAAAGACATTTTACTTGAATTCAAAAATTTCCAGATAATCAAATAAGGTCTAGTCATATATATGCCTCAGAAAATTTAAAAAAGTATTAAACAAGTGGAGAATCGGGGCATCGATCCCCGTACCTCTCGCATGCTAAGCGAGCGCTCTACCATCTGAGCTAATTCCCCATGTCCGCATTCTCCTACTATCATAATCCCAATATTTTATGAATAAATGAAAATATTAAAAGCTTGAAGGCACTTGTCTGCAATTAAAGACATTTTACTTGAATTCAAAATTTTCCAGATAATTAAATAAGGTCTAGTCATATATATGCCTCAGAAAATTAAAAAAGTATTAAACAAGTGGAGAATCGGGGCATCGATCCCCGTACCTCTCGCATGCTAAGCGAGCGCTCTACCATCTGAGCTAATTCCCCATGTCCGCATTCTCCTACTATCATAATCCCAATATTTTATGAATAAATGAAAATATTAAAAGCTTGAAGGCACTTGTCTGCAAGTAAAGACATTTTACTTTAATTCAAAAATTTCCAGATAATTAAATAAGGTCTAGTCATATATATGCCTCAGAAAATTAAAAAAGTATTAAACAAGTGGAGAATCGGGGCATCGACCCCGGACCTCTCGCATGCTAAGCGAGCGCTCTACCATCTGAGCTAATTCCCCATGTCCGCATTCTCCTACTATAATAATCCCAATATTTTATGAATAAATGAAAATATTAAAAGCTTGAAGGCACTTGTCTGCAATTAAAGACATTTTACTTGAATTCAAAAATTTCCAGATAATTAAATAAGGTCTAGTCATATATATGCCTCAGAAAATTAAAAAAGTATTAAACAAGTGGAGAATCGGGGCATCAGTCCCCGTACCTCTCGCATGCTAAGCGAGCGCTCTACCATCTGAGCTGATTCCCCATAACCGCATTCTCCTACTATCATAATCCCAATATTTTATGAATAAATGAAAATATTAAAAGCTTGAAGGCACTTGTCTGCAAGTAAAGACATTTTACTTTAATTCAAAAATTTCCAGATAATTAAATAAGGTCTAGTCATATATATGTCTCAGAAAATTTAAAAAGTATTAAACAAGTGGAGAATCGGGGCATCGATCCCCGTACCTCTCGCATGCTAAGCGAGCGCTCTACCATCTGAGCTAATTCCCCATGTCCGCATTCTCCTACTATCATAATCCCAATATTTTATGAATAAATGAAAATATTAAAAGCTTGAAGGCACTTGTCCGCAATTAAAGACATTTTACTTGAATTCAAAAATTTCCAGATAATTAAATAAGGTCTAGTCATATATATGCCTCAGAAAATTAAAAAAGTATTAAACAAGTGGAGAATCGGGGCATCGATCCCCGTACCTCTCGCATGCTAAGCGAGCGCTCTACCATCTGAGCTAATTCCCCATGTCCGCATTCTCCTACTATCATAATCCCAATATTTTATGAATAAATGAAAACATTAAAAGCTTGAAGGCACTTGTCTGCAATTAAAGACATTTTACTTGAATTCAAAAATTTCCAGATAATCAAATAAGGTCTAGTCATATATATGCCTTAGAAAATTAAAAAAAGTATTAAACAAGTGGAGAATCGGGGCATCGATCCCCGTACCTCTCGCATGCTAAGCGAGCGCTCTACCATCTGAGCTAATTCCCCATGTCCGCATTCTCCTACTATCATAATCCCAATATTTTATGAATAAATGAAAATATTAAAAGTTGAAGGCACTTGTCTGCAATTAAAGACATTTTACTTGAATTCTAAAATTTCCAGATTATTAAATAAGGTCTAGTCATATATATGCCTCAGAAAATTAAAAAAGTATTAAACAAGTGGAGAATCGGGGCATCGATCCCCGTACCTCTCGCATGCTAAGCGAGCGCTCTACCATCTGAGCTAATTCCCCATGTCCGCATTCTCCTACTATCATAATCCCAATATTTTATGAATAAATGAAAATATTAAAAGCTTGAAGGCACTTGTCTGCAATTAAAGATATTTTACTTGAATTACAAAAATTTCCAGATAATTAAATAAGGTCTAGTCATATATATGCCTCAGAAAATTAAAAAAGTATTAAACAAGTGGAGAATCGGGGCATCGACCCCGGACCTCTCGCATGCTAAGCGAGCGCTCTACCATCTGAGCAAATTCCCCATGTCCGCATTCTCCTACTATCATAATCCCAATATTTTATGAATACATGAAAATATTAAAAGCTTGAAAGCACTTGTCTGCAATTAAAGACATTTTACTTTAATTCAAAAATTTCCAGATAATTAAATAAGGTCTAGTCATATATATGCCTCAGAAAATTAAAAAAGTATTAAACAAGTGGAGAATCGGGGCATCGATCCCCGTACCTCTCGCATGCTAAGCGAGCGCTCTACCATCTGAGCTAATTCCCCATGTCCGCATTCTCCTACTATCATAATCCCAATATTTTATGAATAAATGAAAATATTAAAAGCTTGAAGGCACTTGTCTGCAATTAAAGACATTTTACTTTAATTCAAAAATTTCCAGATAATTAAATAAGGTCTAGTCATATATATGCCTCAGAAAATTAAAAAAGTATAAAACAAGTGGAGAATCGGGGCATCGATCCCCGTACCTCTCGCATGCTAAGCGAGCGCTCTACCATCTGAGCTAATTCCCCATGTCCGCATTCTCCTACTATCATAATCCCAATATTTTATGAATACATGAAAATATTAAAAGCTTGAAGGCACTTGTCTGCAAGTAAAGACATTTTACTTTAATTCAAAAATTTCCAGATAATTAAATAAGGTCTAGTCATATATATGCCTCAGAAAATTAAAAAAGTATTAAACAAGTGGAGAATCGGGGCATCGATCCCCGTACCTCTCGCATGCTAAGCGAGCGCTCTACCATCTGAGCTAATTCCCCATGTCCGCATTCTCCTACTATCATAATCGCAATATTTTATGAATAAATGAAAATATTAAAAGCTTGAAGGCACTTGTCTGCAAGTAAAGACATTTTACTTTAATTCAAAAATTTCCAGATAATTAAATAAGGTCTAGTCATATATATGCCTCAGAAAATTAAAAAAGTATTAAACAAGTGGAGAATCGGGGCATCGATCCCCGTACCTCTCGCATGCTAAGCGAGCGCTCTACCATCTGAGCTAATTCCCCATGTCCGCATTCTCCTACTATCATAATCCCAATATTTTATGAATAAATGAAAATATTAAAAGCTTGAAGGCACTTGTCTGCAATTAAAGACATTTTACTTGAATTACAAAAATTTCCAGATAATTAAATAAGGTCTAGTCATATATATGCCTCAGAAAATTAAAAAAGTGTTAAATCAGTTGAGAATCGGGGCATCGATCCCCGTACCTCTCGCATGCTAAGCGAGCGCTCTACCATCTGAGCTAATTGCCCATGTCCGCATTCTCCTACTATCATAATCCCAATATTTTATGAATAAATGAAAATATTAAAAGCTTGAAGGCACTTGTCTGCAATTAAAGACATTTTACTTGAATTACAAAAATTTCCAGATAATTAAATAAGGTCTAGTCATATATATGCCTCAGAAAATTAAAAAAGTGTTAAATCAGTTGAGAATCGGGGCATCGATCCCCGTACCTCTCGCATGCTAAGCGAGCGCTCTACCATCTGGGCTAATTGCCCATGTCCGCATTCTCCTACTATCATAATCCCAATATTTTATGAATAAATGAAAATATTAAAAGCTTGAAGGCACTTGTCTGCAATTAAAGACATTTTACTTGAATTAAAAATTTTCCAGATAATTAAATAAGGTCTAGTCATATATATGCCTCAGAAAATTAAAAAAGTATTAAACAAGTGGAGAATCGGGGCATCGATCCCCGTACCTCTCGCATGCTAAGCGAGCGCTCTACCATCTGAGCTAATTCCCCATGTCCGCATTCTCCTACTATCATAATCCCAATATTTTAGGAATAAATGAAAATATTAAAAGCTTGAAGGCACTTGTCTGCAATTAAAGACATTTTACTTTAATTACAAAAATTTCCAGATAATTAAATAAGGTCTAGTCATATATATGCCTCAGAAAATTAAAAAAGTGTTAAATCAGTTGAGAATCGGGGCATCGATCCCCGTACCTCTCGCATGCTAAGCGAGCGCTCTACCATCTGAGCTAATTGCCCATGTCCGCATTCTCCTACTATCATAATCCCAATATTTTATGAATAAATGAAAATATTAAAAGCTTGAAGGCACTTGTCTGCAATTAAAGACATTTTACTTGAATTAAAAATTTTCCAGATAATTAAATAAGGTCTAGTCATATATATGCCTCAGAAAATTAAAAAAGTATTGAACAAGTGGAGAATCGGGGCATCGATCCCCGTACCTCTCGCATGCTAAGCGAGCGCTCTACCATCTGAGCTAATTCCCCATGTCCGCATTCTCCTACTATCATAATCCCAATATTTTATGAATACATGAAAATATTAAAAGCTTGAAGGCACTTGTCTGCAAGTAAAGACATTTTACTTTAATTCAAAAATTTCCAGATAATTAAATAAGGTCTAGTCATATATATGCCTCAGAAAATTAAAAAAGTATTAAACAAGTGGAGAATCGGGGCATCGATCCCCGTACCTCTCGCATGCTAAGCGAGCGCTCTACCATCTGAGCTAATTCCCCATGTCCGCATTCTCCTACTATCATAATCCTAATATTTTATGAATAAATGAAAATATTAAAAGCTTGAAGGCACTTGTCTGCAATTAAAGACATTTTACTTTAATTCAAAAATTTCCAGATAATTAAATAAGGTCTAGTCATATATATGCCTCAGAAAATTAAAAAAGTATTAAACAAGTGGAGAATCGGGGCATCCATCCCCGTACCTCTCGCATGCTAAGCGAGCGCTCTACCATCTGAGCTAATTCCCCATGTCCGCATTCTCCTACTATCATAATCCCAATATTTTATGAATAAATTAAAATATTAAAAGCTTGAAGGCACTTGTCTGCAAGTAAAGACATTTTACTTTAATTCAAAAATTTCCAGATAATTAAATAAGGTCTAGTCATATATATGCCTCAGAAAATTAAAAAAGTATTAAACAAGTGGAGAATCGGGGCATCCATCCCCGTACCTCTCGCATGCTAAGCGAGCGCTCTACCATCTGAGCTAATTCCCCATGTCCGCATTCTCCTACTATCATAATCGCAATATTTTATGAATAAATGAAAATATTAAAAGCTTGAAGGCACTTGTCTGCAAGTAAAGACATTTTACTTTAATTCAAAAATTTCCAGATAATTAAATAAGGTCTAGTCATATATATGCCTCAGAAAATTAAAAAAGTATTAAACAAGTGGAGAATCGGGGCATCGATCCCCGTACCTCTCGCATGCTAAGCGAGCGCTCTACCATCTGAGCTAATTCCCCATGTCCGCATTCTCCTACTATCATAATCCCAATATTTTAGGAATAAATGAAAATATTAAAAGCTTGAAGGCACTTGTCTGCAATTAAAGACATTTTACTTTAATTCAAAAATTTCCAGATAATTAAATAAGGTCTAGTCATATATATGCCTCAGAAAATTAAAAAAGTATTAAACAAGTGGAGAATCGGGGCATCGATCCCCGTACCTCTCGCATGCTAAGCGAGCGCTCTACCATCTGAGCTAATTCCCCATGTCCGCATTCTCCTACTATCATAATCCCAATATTTTATGAATAAATGAAAATATTAAAAGCTTGAAGGCACTTGTCTGCAATTAAAGACATTTTACTTTAATTCAAAAATTTCCAGATAATTAAATTAGGTCTAGTCATATATATGCCTCAGAAAATTAAAAAAGTATTAAACAAGTGGAGAATCGGGGCATCGATCCCCGTACCTCTCGCATGCTAAGCGAGCGCTCTACCATCTGAGCTAATTCACCATGTCCGCATTCTCCTACTATCATAATCCCAATATTTTATGAATAAATGAAAATATTAAAAGCTTGAAGGCACTTGTCTGCAATTAAAGACATTTTACTTGAATTACAAAAATTTCCAGATAATTAAATAAGGTCTAGTCATATATATGCCTCAGAAAATTAAAAAAGTATTAAACAAGTGGAGAATCGGGGCATCGATCCCCGTACCTCTCGCATGCTAAGCGAGCGCTCTACCATCTGAGCTAATTCACCATGTCCGCATTCTCCTACTATCATAATCCCAATATTTTATGAATAAATGAAAATATTAAAAGCTTGAAGGCACTTGTCTGCAATTAAAGACATTTTACTTGAATTACAAAAATTTCCAGATAATTAAATAAGGTCTAGTCATATATATGCCTCAGAAAATTAAAAAAGTGTTAAATCAGTTGAGAATCGGGGCATCGATCCCCGTACCTCTCGCATGCTAAGCGAGCGCTCTACCATCTGAGCTAATTGCCCATGTCCGCATTCTCCTACTATCATAATCCCAATATTTTATGAATAAATGAAAATATTAAAAGCTTGAAGGCACTTGTCTGCAATTAAAGACATTTTACTTGAATTAAAAATTTTCCAGATAATTAAATAAGGTCTAGTCATATATATGCCTCAGAAAATTAAAATAGTATTGAACAAGTGGAGAATCGGGGTATCGATCCCCGTACCTCTCGCATGCTAAGCGAGCGCTCTACCATCTGAGCTAATTCCCCATGTCCGCATTCTCCTACTATCATAATCCCAATATTTTATGAATACATGAAAATATTAAAAGCTTGAAGGCACTTGTCTGCAAGTAAAGACATTTTACTTTAATTCAAAAATTTCCAGATAATTAAATAAGGTCTAGTCATATATATGCCTCAGAAAATTAAAAAAGTATTAAACAAGTGGAGAATCGGGGCATCGATCCCCGTACCTCTCGCATGCTAAGCGAGCGCTCTACCATCTGAGCTAATTCCCCATGTCCGCATTCTCCTACTATCATAATCGCAATATTTTATGAATAAATGAAAATATTAAAAGCTTGAAGGCACTTGTCTGCAAGTAAAGACATTTTACTTTAATTCAAAAAATTTCCAGATAATTAAATAAGGTCTAGTCATATATATGCCTCAGAAAATTAAAAAAGTATTAAACAAGTGGAGAATCGGGGCATCGATCCCCGTACCTCTCGCATGCTAAGCGAGCGCTCTACCATCTGAGCTAATTCCCCATGTCCGCATTCTCCTACTATCATAATCCCAATATTTTATGAATAAATGAAAATATTAAAAGCTTGAAGGCACTTGTCTGCAATTAAAGACATTTTACTTGAATTACAAAAATTTCCAGATAATTAAATAAGGTCTAGTCATATATATGCCTCAGAAAATTAAAAAAGTGTTAAATCAGTTGAGAATCGGGGCATCGATCCCCGTACCTCTCGCATGCTAAGCGAGCGCTCTACCATCTGAGCTAATTGCCCATGTCCGCATTCTCCTACTATCATAATCCCAATATTTTATGAATAAATGAAAATATTAAAAGCTTGAAGGCACTTGTCTGCAATTAAAGACATTTTACTTGAATTAAAAATTTTCCAGATAATTAAATAAGGTCTAGTCATATATATGCCTCAGAAAATAAAAAAAAGTATTGAACAAGTGGAGAATCGGGGTATCGATCCCCGTACCTCTCGCAGGCTAAGCGAGCGCTCTACCATCTGAGCTAATTCCCCATGTCCGCATTCTCCTACTATCATAATCCCAATATTTTATGAATACATGAAAATATTAAAAGCTTGAAGGCACTTGTCTGCAAGTAAAGACATTTTACTTTAATTCAAAAATTTCCAGATAATTAAATAAGGTCTAGTCATATATATGCCTCAGAAAATTAAAAAAGTATTAAACAAGTGGAGAATCGGGGCATCCATCCCCGTACCTCTCGCATGCTAAGCGAGCGCTCTACCATCTGAGCTAATTCCCCATGTCCGCATTCTCCTACTATCATAATCCCAATATTTTATGAATAAATGAAAATATTAAAAGCTTGAAGGCACTTGTCTGCAAGTAAAGACATTTTACTTTAATTCAAAAATTTCCAGATAATTAAATAAGGTCTAGTCATATATATGCCTCAGAAAATTAAAAAAGTATTAAACAAGTGGAGAATCGGGGCATCGATCCCCGTACCTCTCGCATGCTAAGCGAGCGCTCTACCATCTGAGCTAATTCCCCATGTCCGCATTCTCCTACTATCATAATCGCAATATTTTATGAATAAATGAAAATATTAAAAGCTTGAAGGCACTTGTCTGCAAGTAAAGACATTTTACTTTAATTCAAAAATTTCCAGATAATTAAATAAGGTCTAGTCATATATATGCCTCAGAAAATTAAAAAAAGTATTAAACAAGTGGAGAATCGGGGCATCGATCCCCGTACCTCTCGCATGCTAAGCGAGCGCACTACCATCTGAGCTACTTCCCCATGTCCGCATTCTCCTACTATCATAATCACAATATTTTATGAATAAATGAAAATATTAAAAGCTTGAAGGCACTTGTCTGCAATTAAAGACAATTTACTTTAATTCAAAAATTTCCAGATAATTAAATAAGGTCTAGTCATATATATGCCTCAGAAAATTAAAAAAGTATTAAACAAGTGGAGAATCGGGGCATCGATCCCCGTACCTCTCGCATGCTAAGCGAGCGCTCTACCATTTGAGCTAATTCCCCAAGTCCGCATTCTCCTACTATCATAATCCCAATATTTTATGAATAAATGAAAATATTAAAAGCTTGAAGGCACTTGTCTGCAAGTACAGACATTTTACTTGAATTCAAAAATTTCCAGATAATTAAATAAGGTCTAGTCATATATATGCCTCAGAAAATTAAAAAAGTATTAAACAAGTGGAAAATCGGGGCATCGATCCCCGTACCTCTCGCATGCTAAGCGAGCGCTCTACCATCTGAGCTAATTCCCCATGTCCGCATTCTCTCAACTATCATAATCACAATATTTTATGAATAAATGAAAATATTAAAAGCTTGAAGGCACTTGTCTGCAAGTAAAGACATTTTACTTTAATTCAAAAATTTCCAGATAATTAAATAAGGTCTAGTCATATATATGCCTCAGAAAATTAAAAAAAGTATTAAACAAGTGGAGAATCGGGGCATCGATCCCCGTACCTCTCGCATGCTAAGCGAGCGCTCTACCATCTGAGCTAATTCCCCATGTCCGCATTCTCCTACTATCATAATCCCAATATTTTATGAATAAATGAAAATATTAAAAGCTTGAAGGCACTTGTCTGCAATTAAAGACATTTTACTTTAATTCAAAAATTTCCAGATAATTAAATAAGGTCTAGTCATATATATTCCTCAGAAAATTAAAAAAGTATTAAACAAGTGGAGAATCGGGGCATCGATCCCCGTACCTCTCGCATCCTAAGCGAGCGCACTACCATCTGAGCTAATTCCCCATGTCCGCATTCTCCTCCTATCATAATCCCAATATTTTATGAATAAATGAAAATATTAAAAGCTTGAAGGCACTTGTCTGCAAGTAAAGACATTTTACTTTAATTCAAAAATTTCCAGATAATTAAATAAGGTCTAGTCATATATATGCCTCAGAAAATTAAAAAAGTATTAAACAAGTGGAGAATCGGGGCATCGATCCCCGTACCTCTCGCATGCTAAGCGAGCGCTCTACCATCTGAGCTAATTCCCCATGTCCGCATTCTCCTACTATCACAATCGCAATATTTTATGAATAAATGAAAATATTAAAAGCTTGAAGGCACTTGTCTGCAAGTAAAGACATTTTACTTTAATTCAAAAATTTCCAGATAATTAAATAAGGTCTAGTCATATATATGCCTCAGAAAATTAAAAAAAGTATTAAACAAGTGGAGAATCGGGGCATCGATCCCTGTACCTCTCGCATGCTAAGCGAGCGCACTACCATCTGAGCTAATTCCCCATGTCCGCATTCTCCTACTATCATAATCACAATATTTTATGAATAAATGAAAATATTAAAAGCTTGAAGGCACTTGTCTGCAAGTAAAGACATTTTAATTTAATGCAAAAATTTCCAGATAATTAAATAAGGTCTAGTCATATATATGCCTCAGAAAATTAAACAAAAGTATTAAACAAGTGGAGAATCGGGGCATCGATCCCCGTACCTCTCGCATGCTAAGCGAGCGCTCTACAATCTGAGCTAATTCCCCATGTCCGCATTCTCCTACTATCATAATCCCAATATTTTATGAATAAATGAAAATATTAAAAGCTTGAAGGCACTTGTCTGCAATTAAAGACATTTTACTTGAATTCAAAAATTTCCAGATAATTAAATAAGGTCTAGTCATATATATGCCTCAGAAAATTAAAAAAGTATTAAACAAGTGGAGAATCGGGGCATCGATCCCCGTACCTCTCGCATGCTAAGCGAGCAATCTACCATCTGAGCTAATTCACCATGTCCGCATTCTCCTACTATCATAATCCCAATATTTTATGAATAAATGAAAATATTAAAAGCTTGAAGGCACTTGTCTGCAATTAAAGACAATTTACTTTAATTCAAAAATTTCCAGATAATTAAATAAGGTCTAGTCATATATATGCCTCAGAAAATTAAAAAAGTATTAAACAAGTGGAGAATCGGGGCATCGATCCCCGTACCTCTCGCATGCTAAGCGAGCGCTCTACCATTTGAGCTAATTCCCCAAGTCCGCATTCTCCTACTATCATAATCCCAATATTTTATGAATAAATGAAAATATTAAAAGCTTGAAGGCACTTGTCTGCAAGTACAGACATTTTACTTGAATTCAAAAATTTCCAGATAATTAAATAAGGTCTAGTCATATATATGCCTCAGAAAATTAAAAAAGTATTAAACAAGTGGAAAATCGGGGCATCGATCCCCGTACCTCTCGCATGCTAAGCGAGCGCTCTACCATCTGAGCTAATTCCCCATGTCCGCATTCTCCTACTATCATAATCACAATATTTTATGAATAAATGAAAATATTAAAAGCTTGAAGGCACTTGTCTGCAAGTAAAGACATTTTACTTTAATTCAAAAATTTCCAGATAATTAAATAAGGTCTAGTCATATATATGCCTCAGAAAATTAAAAAAGCATTAAACAAGTGGAGAATCGGGGCATCGATCCCCGTATCTCTCGCATGCTAAGCGAGCGCACTACCATCTGAGCTAATTCCCCATGTCCGCATTCTCCTACTATCATAATCCCAATATTTTATGAATAAATGAAAATATTAAAAGCTTTAAGACACTTGTCTGCAATTAAAGACATTTTACTTGAATTCAAAAATTTCCAGATAATTAAATAAGGTCTAGTCATATATATGCCTCAGAAAATAAAAAAAGTATTAAACAAGTGGAGAATCGGGGCATCGATCCCCGTACCTCTCGCATGCTAAGCGAGCGCTCTACCATCTGAGCTAATTCCCCATGTCCGCATTCTCCTACTATCATAATCACAATATTTTATGAATAAATGAAAATATTAAAAGCTTGAAGGCACTTGTCTGCAAGTAAAGACATTTTACTTTAATTCAAAAATTTCCAGATAATTAAATAAGGTCTAGTCATATATATGCCTCAGAAAATTAAAAAAAGTATTAAACAAGTGGAGAATCGGGGCATCGATCCCCGTACCTCTCGCATGCTAAGCGAGCGCTCTACCATCTGAGCTAATTCCCCATGTCCGCATTCTCCTACTATCATAATCCCAATATTTTATGAATAAATGAACATATTAAAAGCTTGAAGGCACTTGTCTGCAATTAAAGACATTTTACTTTAATTCAAAAATTTCCAGATAATTAAATAAGGTCTAGTCATATATATGCCTCAGAAAATTAAAAAAGTATTAAACAAGTGGAGAATCGGGGCATCGATCCCCGTACCTCTCGCATGCTAAGCGAGCGCTCTACCATCTGAGCTAATTCCCCATGTCCGCATTCTCCTACTATCATAATCGCAATATTTTATGAATAAATGAAAATATTAAAAGCTTGAAGGCACTTGTCTGCAAGTAAAGACATTTTACTTTAATTCAAAAATTTCCAGATAATTAAATAAGGTCTAGTCATATATATGCCTCAGAAAATTAAAAAAAGTATTAAACAAGTGGAGAATCGGGGCATCGATCCCTGTACCTCTCGCATGCTAAGCGAGCGCACTACCATCTGAGCTAATTCCCCATGTCCGCATTCTCCTACTATCATAATCACAATATTTTATGAATAAATGAAAATATTAAAAGCTTGAAGGCACTTGTCTGCAAGTAAAGACATTTTAATTTAATGCAAAAATTTCCAGATAATTAAATAAGGTCTAGTCATATATATGCCTCAGAAAATTAAAAAAGCATTAAACAAGTGGAGAATCGGGGCATCGATCCCCGTATCTCTCGCATGCTAAGCGAGCGCACTACCATCTGAGCTAATTCCCCATGTCCGCATTCTCCTACTATCATAATCCCAATATTTTATGAATAAATGAAAATATTAAAAGCTTTAAGACACTTGTCTGCAATTAAAGACATTTTACTTGAATTCAAAAATTTCCAGATAATTAAATAAGGTCTAGTCATATATATGCCTCAGAAAATTAAAAAAGTATTAAACAAGTGGAGAATCGGGGCATCGATCCCCGTACCTCTCGCATGCTAAGCGAGCGCTCTACCATCTGAGCTAATTCCCCATGTCCGCATTCTCCTACTATCATAATCACAATATTTTATGAATAAATGAAAATATTAAAAGCTTGAAGGCACTTGTCTGCAAGTAAAGACATTTTACTTTAATTCAACAATTTCCAGATAATTAAATAAGGTCTAGTCATATATATGCCTCAGAAAATTAAAAAAAGTATTAAACAAGTGGAGAATCGGGGCATCGATCCCCGTACCTCTCGCATGCTAAGCGAGCGCTCTACCATCTGAGCTAAATCCCCATGTCCGCATTCTCCTACTATCATAATCCCAATATTTTATGAATAAATGAACATATTAAAAGCTTGAAGGCACTTGTCTGCAATTAAAGACATTTTACTTTAATTCAAAAATTTCCAGATAATTAAATAAGGTCTATTCATATATATTCCTCAGAAAATTAAAAAAGTATTAAACAAGTGGAGAATCGGGGCATCGATCCCCGTACCTCTCGCATCCTAAGCGAGCGCACTACCATCTGAGCTAATTCCCCATGTCCGCATTCTCCTCCTATCATAATCCCAATATTTTATGAATAAATGAAAATATTAAAAGCTTGAAGGCACTTGTCTGCAAGTAAAGACATTTTACTTTAATTCAAAAATTTCCAGATAATTAAATAAGGTCTAGTCATATATATGCCTCAGAAAATTAAAAAAGTATTAAACAAGTGGAGAATCGGGGCATCGATCCCCGTACCTCTCGCATGCTAAGCGAGCGCTCTACCATCTGAGCTAATTCCCCATGTCCGCATTCTCCTACTATCATAATCCCAATATTTTATGAATAAATGAAAATATTAAAAGCTTGAAGGCACTTGTCTGCAAGTAAAGACATTTTACTTTAATTCAAAAATTTCCAGATAATTAAATAAGGTCTAGTCATATATATGCCTCAGAAAATTAAAAAAAGTATTAAACAAGTGGAGAATCGGGGCATCGATCCCTGTACCTCTCGCATGCTAAGCGAGCGCACTACCATCTGAGCTAATTCCCCATGTCCGCATTCTCCTACTATCATAATCACAATATTTTATGAATAAATGAAAATATTAAAAGCTTGAAGGCACTTGTCTGCAAGTAAAGACATTTTAATTTAATGCAAAAATTTCCAGATAATTAAATAAGGTCTAGTCATATATATGCCTCAGAAAATTAAACAAAAGTATTAAACAAGTGGAGAATCGGGGCATCGATCCCCGTACCTCTCGCATGCTAAGCGAGCGCTCTACAATCTGAGCTAATTCCCCATGTCCGCATTTTCTACTATCATAATCCCAATATTTTATGAATAAATGAAAATATTAAAAGCTTGAAGGCACTTGTCTGCAATTAAAGACATTTTACTTGAATTCAAAAATTTCCAGATAATTAAATAAGGTCTAGTCATATATATGCCTCAGAAAATTAAAAAAGTATTAAACAAGTGGAGAATCGGGGCATCGATCCCCGTACCTCTCGCATGCTAAGCGAGCAATCTACCATCTGAGCTAATTCACCATGTCCGCATTCTCCTACTATCATAATCCCAATATTTTATGAATAAATGAAAATATTAAAAGCTTGAAGGCACTTGTCTGCAATTAAAGACAATTTACTTTAATTCAAAAATTTCCAGATAATTAAATAAGGTCTAGTCATATATATGCCTCAGAAAATTAAAAAAGTATTAAACAAGTGGAGAATCGGGGCATCGATCCCCGTACCTCTCGCATGCTAAGCGAGCGCTCTACCATTTGAGCTAATTCCCCAAGTCCGCATTCTCCTACTATCATAATCCCAATATTTTATGAATAAATGAAAATATTAAAAGCTTGAAGGCACTTGTCTGCAAGTACAGACATTTTACTTGAATTCAAAAATTTCCAGATAATTAAATAAGGTCTAGTCATATATATGCCTCAGAAAATTAAAAAAGTATTAAACAAGTGGAAAATCGGGGCATCGATCCCCGTACCTCTCGCATGCTAAGCGAGCGCTCTACCATCTGAGCTAATTCCCCATGTCCGCATTCTCCTACTATCATAATCACAATATTTTATGAATAAATGAAAATATTAAAAGCTTGAAGGCACTTGTCTGCAAGTAAAGACATTTTACTTTAATTCAAAAATTTCCAGATAATTAAATAAGGTCTAGTCATATATATGCCTCAGAAAATTAAAAAAGCATTAAACAAGTGGAGAATCGGGGCATCGATCCCCGTACCTCTCGCATGCTAAGCGAGCGCACTACCATCTGAGCTAATTCCCCATGTCCGCATTCTCCTACTATCATAATCCCAATATTTTATGAATAAATGAAAATATTAAAAGCTTTAAGACACTTGTCTGCAATTAAAGACATTTTACTTGAATTCAAAAATTTCCAGATAATTAAATAAGGTCTAGTCATATATATGCCTCAGAAAATTAAAAAAGTATTAAACAAGTGGAGAATCGGGGCATCGATCCCCGTACCTCTCGCATGCTAAGCGAGCGCTCTACCATCTGAGCTAATTCCCCATGTCCGCATTCTCCTACTATCATAATCCCAATATTTTATGAATAAATGAAAATATTAAAAGCTTGAAGGCACTTGTCTGCAATTAAAGACATTTTACTTTAATTCAAAAATTTCCAGATAATTAAATAAGGTCTAGTCATATATATTCCTCAGAAAATTAAAAAAGTATTAAACAAGTGGAGAATCGGGGCATCGATCCCCGTACCTCTCGCATCCTAAGCGAGCGCACTACCATCTGAGCTAATTCCCCATGTCCGCATTCTCCTCCTATCATAATCCCAATATTTTATGAATAAATGAAAATATTAAATGCTTGAAGGCACTTGTCTGCAAGTAAAGACATTTTACTTTAATTCAAAAATTTCCAGATAATTAAATAAGGTCTAGTCATATATATGCCTCAGAAAATTAAAAAAGTATTAAACAAGTGGAGAATCGGGGCATCGATCCCCGTACCTCTCGCATGCTTAGCGAGCGCTCTACCATCTGAGCTAATTCCCCATGTCCGCATTCTCCTACTATCATAATCGCAATATTTTATGAATAAATGAAAATATTAAAAGCTTGAAGGCACTTGTCTGCAAGTAAAGACATTTTACTTTAATTCAAAAATTTCCAGATAATTAAATAAGGTCTAGTCATATATATGCCTCAGAAAATTAAAAAAAGTATTAAACAAGTGGAGAATCGGGGCATCGATCCCCGTACCTCTCGCATGCTAAGCGAGCGCACTACCATCTGAGCTAATTCCCCATGTCCGCATTCTCCTACTATCATAATCCCAATATTTTATGAATAAATGAAAATATTAAAAGCTTGAAGGCACTTGTCTGCAAGTAAAGACATTTTACTTTAATTCAAAAATTTCCAGATAATTAAATAAGGTCTAGTCATATATATGCCTCAGAAAATTAACAAAGTATTAAACAAGTGGAGAATCGGGGCATCGATCCCCGTACCTCTCGCATGCTAAGCGAGCGCTCTACCATCTGAGCTAATTCCCCATGTCCGCATTCTCCTACTATCATCATCCTAATATTTTATGAATAAATGAAAATATTAAAAGCTTGAAGGCACTTGTCTGCAATTAAAGACATTTTACTTTAATTCAAAAATTTCCAGATAATTAAATAAGGTCTAGTCATATATATGCCTCAGAAAATTAAAAAAGTATTAAACAAGTGGAGAATCGGGGCATCCATCCCCGTACCTCTCGCATGCTAAGCGAGCCCTCTACCATCTGAGCTAATTCCCCATGTCCGCATTCTCCTACTATCATAATCGCAATATTTTATGAATAAATGAAAATATTAAAAGCTTGAAGGCACTTGTCTGCAAGTAAAGACATTTTACTTTAATTCAAAAATTTCCAGATAATTAAATAAGGTCTAGTCATATATATGCCTCAGAAAATTAAAAAAAGTATTAAACAAGTGGAGAATCGGGGCATCGATCCCTGTACCTCTCGCATGCTAAGCGAGCGCACTACGATCTGAGCTAATTCCCCATGTCCGCATTCTCCTACTATCATAATCACAATATTTTATGAATAAATGAAAATATTAAAAGCTTGAAGGCACTTGTCTGCAAGTAAAGACATTTTACTTTAATGCAAAAATTTCCAGATAATTAAATAAGGTCTAGTCATATATATGCCTCAGAAAATTAAACAAAAGTATTAAACAAGTGGAGAATCGGGGCATCGATCCCGTACCTCTCGCATGCTAAGCGAGCGCTCTACAATCTGAGCTAATTCCCCATGTCCGCATTCTCCTACTATCATAATCCCAATATTTTATGAATAAATGAAAATATTAAAAGCTTGAAGGCACTTGTCTGCAATTAAAGACATTTTACTTGAATTCAAAAATTTCCAGATAATTAAATAAGGTCTAGTCATATATATGCCTCAGAAAATTAAAAAAGTATTAAACAAGTGGAGAATCGGGGCATCGATCCCCGTACCTCTCGCATGCTAAGCGAGCAATCTACCATCTGAGCTAATTCCCCATGTCCGCATTCTACTACTATCATAATCCCAATATTTTATGAATAAATGAAAATATTAAAAGCTTGAAGGCACTTGTCTGCAATTAAAGACAATTTACTTTAATTCAAAAATTTCCAGATAATTAAATAAGGTCTAGTCATATATATGCCTCAGAAAATTAAAAAAGTATTAAACAAGTGGAGAATCGGGGCATCGATCCCCGTACCTCTCGCATGCTAAGCGAGCGCTCTACCATTTGAGCTAATTCCCCAAGTCCGCATTCTCCTACTATCATAATCCCAATATTTTATGAATAAATGAAAATATTAAAAGCTTGAAGGCACTTGTCTGCAAGTACAGACATTTTACTTGAATTCAAAAATTTCCAGATAATTAAATAAGGTCTAGTCATATATATGCCTCAGAAAATTAAAAAAGTATTAAACAAGTGGAAAATCGGGGCATCGATCCCCGTACCTCTCGCATGCTAAGCGAGCGCTCTACCATCTGAGCTAATTCCCCATGTCCGCATTCTCCTACTATCATAATCACAATATTTTATGAATAAATGAAAATATTAAAAGCTTGAAGGCACTTGTCTGCAAGTAAAGACATTTTACTTTAATTCAAAAATTTCCAGATAATTAAATAAGGTCTAGTCATATATATGCCTCAGAAAATTAAAAAAGCATTAAACAAGTGGAGAATCGGGGCATCGATCCCCGTACCTCTCGCATGCTAAGCGAGCGCACTACCATCTGAGCTAATTCCCCATGTCCGCATTCTCCTACTATCATAATCCCAATATTTTATGAATAAATGAAAATATTAAAAGCTTTAAGACACTTGTCTGCAATTAAAGACATTTTACTTGAATTCAAAAATTTCCAGATAATTAAATAAGGTCTAGTCATATATATGCCTCAGAAAATTAAAAAAGTATTAAACAAGTGGAGAATCGGGGCATCGATCCCCGTACCTCTCGCATGCTAAGCGAGCGCTCTACCATCTGAGCTAATTCCCCATGTCCGCATTCTCCTACTATCATAATCCCAATATTTTATGAATAAATGAAAATATTAAAAGCTTGAAGGCACTTGTCTGCAATTAAAGACATTTTACTTTAATTCAAAAATTTCCAGATAATTAAATAAGGTCTAGTCATATATATTCCTCAGAAAATTAAAAAAGTATTAAACAAGTGGAGAATCGGGGCATCGATCCCCGTACCTCTCGCATCCTAAGCGAGCGCACTACCATCTGAGCTAATTCCCCATGTCCGCATTCTCCTCCTATCATAATCCCAATATTTTATGAATAAATGAAAATATTAAAAGCTTGAAGGCACTTGTCTGCAAGTAAAGACATTTTACTTTAATTCAAAAGTTTCCAGATAATTAAATAAGGTCTAGTCATATATATGCCTCAGAAAATTAAAAAAGTATTAAACAAGTGGAGAATCGGGGCATCGATCCCCGTACCTCTCGCAAGCTAAGCGAGCGCTCTACCATCTGAGCTAATTCCCCATGTCCGCATTCTCCTACTATAATAATCGCAATATTTTATTAATAAATGAAAATATTAAAAGCTTGAAGGCACTTGTCTGCAAGTAAAGACATTTTACTTTAATTCAAAAATTTCCAGATAATTAAATAAGGTCTAGTCATATATATGCCTCAGAAAATTAAAAAAAGTATTAAACAAGTGGAGAATCGGGGCATCGATCCCCGTACCTCTCGCATGCTAAGCGAGCGCACTACCATCTGAGCTAATTCCCCATGTCCGCATTCTCCTACTATCATAATCACAATATTTTATGAATAAATGAAAATATTAAAAGCTTGAAGGCACTTGTCTGCAAGTAAAGACATTTTACTTTAATGCAAAAATTTCCAGATAATTAAATAAGGTCTAGTCATATATATGCCTCAGAAAATTAAACAAAAGTATAAAACAAGTGGAGAATCGGGGCATCGATCCCCGTACCTCTCGCATGCTAAGCGAGCGCTCTACAATCTGAGCTAATTCCCCATGTCCGCATTCTCCTACTATCATAATCCCAATATTTTATGAATAAATGAAAATATTAAAAGCTTGAAGGCACTTGTCTGCAATTAAAGACATTTTACTTGAATTCAAAAATTTCCAGATAATTAAATAAGGTCTAGTCATATATATGCCTCAGAAAATTAAAAAAGTATTAAACAAGTGGAGAATCGGGGCATCGATCCCCGTACCTCTCGCATGCTAAGCGAGCAATCTACCATCTGAGCTAATTCCCCATGTCCGCATTCTCCTACTATCATAATCACAATATTTTATGAATAAATGAAAATATTAAAAGCTTTAAGGCACTTGTCTGCAAGTAAAGACATTTTACTTTAATTCAAAAATTTCCAGATAATTAAATAAGGTCTAGTCATATATATGCCTCAGAAAATTAAAAAAGTATTAAACAAGTGGAGAATCGGGGCATCGATCCCCGCACCTCTCGCATGCTAAGCGAGCGCTCTACCATCTGAGCAAATTCTCCATGTCCGCATTCTCCTACTATCATAATCCCAATATTTTATGAATAAATGAAAATATTGAAAGCTTGAAGGCACTTGTCTGCAAGTAAAGACATTTTACTTTAATTCAAAAATTTCCAGATAATTACATAAGGTCTAGTCATATAAATGCTTCTGAAAATTAAAAAAGTATTGAACAAGTGGAGAATCGGGGCATCGATCCCCGTACCTCTCGCATGCTAAGCGAGCGCTCTACCATCTGAGCTAATTCCCCATGTCCGCATTCTCCTACTATCATAATCCCAATATTTTATGAATAAATGAAAATATTAAAAGCTTGAAGGCACTTGTCTGCAAGTAAAGACATTTTACTTTAATTCAAAAATTTCCAGATAATTAAATAAGGTCTAGTCATATATATGCCTCAGAAAATTAAAAAAGTATTAAACAAGTAGAGAATCGGGGCAACGATCCCCGTACCTCTCGCATGCTAAGCGAGCGCTCTATTATCTGAGCTAATTCCCCATGTCCGCATTCTCCTACTATCATAATCCCAATATTTTATGAATAAATGAAAATATTAAAAGCTTGAAGACACTTGTCTGCAATTAAAGACATTTTACTTTAATTCAAAAATTTCCAGATAATTAAATAAGGTCTAGTCATATATATGCCTCAGAAAATTAAAAAAAGTATTAAACAAGTGGAGAATCGGGGCATCGATCCCCGTACCTCTCGCATGCTAAGCGAGCAATCTACCATCTGAGCTAATTCCCCATGTCCGCATTCTTCTACTATCATAATCACAATATTTTATGAATAAATGAAAATATTAAAAGCTTTAAGGCACTTGTCTGCAAGTAAAGACATTTTACTTTAATTCAAAAATTTCCAGATAATTAAATAAGGTCTAGTCATATATATGCCTCAGAAAATTAAAAAAGTATTAAACAAGTGGAGAATCGGGGCATCGATCCCCGCACCTCTCGCATGCTAAGCGAGCGCTCTACCATCTGAGCAAATTCTCCATGTCCGCATTCTCCTACTATCATAATCCCAATATTTTATGAATAAATGAAAATATTGAAAGCTTGAAGGCACTTGTCTGCAAGTAAAGACATTTTACTTTAATTCAAAAATTTCCAGATAATTACATAAGGTCTAGTCATATAAATGCTTCTGAAAATTAAAAAAGTATTGAACAAGTGGAGAATCGGGGCATCGATCCCCGTACCTCTCGCATGCTAAGCGAGCGCTCTACCATCGGAGCTAATTCCCCATGTCCGCATTCTCCTACTATCATACTCCCAATATTTTATGAATAAATGAAAATATTAAAAGCTTGAAGGCACTTGTCTGCAATTAAAGACATTTTACTTGAATTCAAAAATTTCCAGATAATTAAATAAGGTCTAGTCATATATATTCCTCAGAAAATTAAAAAAGTATTAAACAAGTGGAGAATCGGGGCATCGATCCCCGTACCTCTCGCATCCTAAGCGAGCGCACTACCATCTGAGCTAATTCCCCATGTCCGCATTCTCCTCCTATCATAATCCAAATATTTTATGAATAAATGAAAATATTAAAAGCTTGAAGGCACTTGTCTGCAAGTAAAGACATTTTACTTTAATTCAAAAATTTCCAGATAATTAAATAAGGTCTAGTCATATATATGCCTCAGAAAATTAAAAAAGTATTAAACAAGTGGAGAATCGGGGCATCGATCCCCGTCCCTCTCGCATGCTAAGCGAGCGCTCTACCATCTGAGCTAATTCCCCATGTCCGCATTCTCCTACTATCATACTCCCAATATTTTATGAATAAATGAAAATATTAAAAGCTTGAAGGCACTTGTCTGCAAGTAAAGACATTTTACTTTAATTCAAAAATTTCCAGATAATTAAATAAGGTCTAGTCATATATATGCCTCAGAAAATTAAAAACGTATTAAACAAGTGGAGAATCGGGGCATCGATCCCCGTACCTCTCGCATGCTAAGCGAGCAATCTACCATCTGAGCTAATTCCCCATGTCCGCATTCTCCTACTATCATAATCACAATATTTTATGAATAAATGAAAATATTAAAAGCTTTAAGGCACTTGTCTGCAAGTAAAGACATTTTACTTTAATTCAAAAATTTCCAGAGAATTACATAAGGTCTAGTCATATAAATGCTTCTGAAAATTAAAAAAGTATTGAACAAGTGGAGAATCGGGGCATCGATCCCCGTACCTCTCGCATGCTAAGCGAGCGCTCTACCATCTGAGCTAATTCCCCATGTCCGACTTCTCCTACTATCATAATCCCAATATTTTATGAATAAATGAAAATATTAAAAGCTTGAAGGCACTTGTCTGCAAGTAAAGACATTTTACTTTAATTCAAAAATTTCCAGATAATTAAATAAGGTCTAGTCATATATATGCCTCAGAAAATTAAAAAAGTATTAAACAAGTAGAGAATCGGGGCAACGATCCCCGTACCTCTCGCATGCTAAGCGAGCGCTCTATTATCTGAGCTAATTCCCCATGTCCGCATTCTCCTACTATCATAATCCCAATATTTTATGAATAAATGAAAATATTAAAAGCTTGAAGACACTTGTCTGCAATTAAAGACATTTTACTTTAATTCAAAAATTTCCAGATAATTAAATAAGGTCTAGTCATATATATGCATCAGAAAATTAAAAAAAGTATTAAACAAGTGGAGAATCGGGGCATCGATCCCCGTACCTCTCGCATGCTAAGCGAGCAATCTACCATCTGAGCTAATTCCCCATGTCCGCATTCTCCTACTATCATAATCACAATATTTTATGAATAAATGAAAATATTAAAAGCTTTAAGGCACTTGTCTGCAAGTAAAGACATTTTACTTTAATTCAAAAATTTCCAGATAATTAAATAAGGTCTAGTCATATATATGCCTCAGAAAATTAAGAAAGTATTAAACAAGTGGAGAATCGGGGCATCGATCCCCGCACCTCTCGCATGCTAAGCGAGCGCTCTACCATCTGAGCAAATTCTCCATGTCCGCATTCTCCTACTATCATAATCCCAATATTTTATGAATAAATGAAAATATTGAAAGCTTGAAGGCATTTGTCTGCAAGTAAAGACATTTTACTTTAATTCAAAAATTTCCAGATAATTACATAAGGTCTAGTCATATAAATGCTTCTGAAAATTAAAAAAGTATTGAACAAGTGGAGAATCGGGGCATCGATCCCCGTACCTCTCGCATGCTAAGCGAGCGCTCTACCATCTGAGCTAATTCCCCATGTCCGCATTCTCCTACTATCATAATCCCAATATTTTATGAATAAATGAAAATATTAAAAGCTTGAAGGCACTTGTCTGCAAGTAAAGACATTTTACTTGAATTCAAAAATTTCCAGATAATTAAATAAGGTCTAGTCATATATATGCCTCAGAAAATTAAAAAAGTATTGAACAAGTGGAGAATCGGGGCATCGATCCTCGTACCTCTCGCATGCTAAGCGAGCGCTCTACAATCTGAGCTAATTCCCCATGTCCGCATTCTCCTACTATCATAATCCCAATATTTTATGAATAAATGAAAATATTAAAAGCTTGAAGGCACTTGTCTGCAAGTAAAGACATTTTACTTTAATTCAAAAATTTCCAGATAATTAAAAAAGGTCTAGTCATATATATGCCTCAGAAAATAAAAAAAGTATTAAACAAGTAGAGAATCGGGGCAAAGATCCCCGTACCTCTCGCATGCTAAGCGAGCGCTCTATTATCTGAGCTAATTCCCCATGTCCGCATTCTCCTACTATCATAATCCCAATATTTTATGAATAAATGAAAATATTAAAAGCTTGAAGACACTTGTCTGCAATTAAAGACATTTTACTTTAATTAAAAAATTTCCAGATTATTAAATAAGGTCTAGTCATATATATGCATCAGAAAATTAAAAAAAGTATTAAACAAGTGGAGAATCGGGGCATCGATCCCCGTACCTCTCGCATGCTAAGCGAGCGCTCTACCATCTGAGCTAATTTCCCATGTCCGCATTCTCCTACTATCATACTCCCAATATTTTATGAATAAAGGAAAATATTAAAAGCTTGAAGGCACTTGTCTGCAATTAAAGACATTTTACTTGAATTCAAAAATTTCCAGATAATTAAATAAGGTCTAGTCATATATATTCCTCAGAAAATTAAAAAAGTATTAAACAAGTGGAGAATCGGGGCATCGATCCCCGTACCTCTCGCATCCTAAGCGAGCGCACTACCATCTGAGCTAATTCCCCATGTCCGCATTCTCCTCCTATCATAATCCCAATATTTTATGAATAAATGAAAATATTAAAAGCTTGAAGGCACTTGTCTGCAAGTAAAGACATTTTACTTTAATTCAAAAATTTCCAGATAATTAAATAAGGTCTAGTCATATATATGCCTCAGAAAATTAAAAAAGTATTAAACAAGTGGAGAATCGGGGCATCGATCCCCGTACCTCTCGCATGCTAAGCGAGCGCTCTACCATCTGAGCTAATTCCCCATGTCCGCATTCTCCTACTATCATAATCGCAATATTTTATGAATAAATGAAAATATTAAAAGCTTGAAGGCACTTGTCTGCAAGTAAAGACATTTTACTTTAATTCAAAAATTTCCAGATAATTAAATAAGGTCTAGTCATATATATGCCTCAGAAAATTAAAAAAGTATTAAACAAGTGGAGAATCGGGGCATCGATCCCCGTACCTCTCGCATGCTAAGCGAGCGCACTACCATCTGAGCTAATTCCCCATGTCCGCATTCTCCTACTATCATAATCACAATATTTTATGAATAAATGAAAATATTAAAAGCTTGAAGGCACTTGTCTGCAAGTAAAGACATTTTACTTTAATGCAAAAATATCCAGATAATTAAATAAGGTCTAGTCATATATATGCCTCAGAAAATTAAACAAAAGTATTAAACAAGTGGAGAATCGGGGCATCGATCCCCGTACCTCTCGCATGCTAAGCGAGCGCTCTACAATCTGAGCTAATTCCCCATGTCCGCATTCTCCTACTATCATAATCCCAATATTTTATGAATAAATGAAAATATTAAAAGCTTGAAGGCACTTGTCTGCAATTAAAGACATTTTACTTTAATTCAAAAATTTCCAGATAATTAAATAAGGTCTAGTCATATATATGCCTCAGAAAATTAAAAAAGTATTAAACAGGTGGAGAATCGGGGCATCGATCCCCGTACCTCTCGCATGCTAGGCGAGCGCTCTACCATCTGAGCTAATTCCCCATGTCCGCATTCTCCTACTATCATAATCCCAATATTTTATGAATAAATGAAAATATTAAAAGCTTGAAGGCACTTGTCTGCAATTAAAGACATTTTACTTTAATTCGAAAATTTCCAGATAATTAAATAAGGTCTAGTCATATATATGCCTCAGAAAGTTAAAAAAGTATTAAACAAGTGGAGAATCGGGGCATCGATCCCCGTACCTCTCGCATGCTAAGCGAGCGCTCTACCATCTGAGCTAATTCCCCATGTCCGCATTCTCCTATTATCATAATCCCAATATTTTATGAATAAATGAAAATATTAAAAGCTTTAAGACACTTGTCTGCAATTAAAGACATTTTACTTGAATTCAAAAATTTCCAGATAATTAAATAAGGTCTAGTCATATATATTCCTCAGAAAATTAAAAAAGTATTAAACAAGTGGAGAATCGGGGCATCGATCCCCGTACCTCTCGCATCCTAAGCGAGCGCACTACCAGCTGAGCTAATTCCCCATGTCCGCATTCTCCTCCTATCATAATCCCAATATTTTATGAATAAATGAAAATATTAAAAGCTTGAAGGCACTTGTCTGCAAGTAAAGACATTTTACTTTAATTCAAAAATTTCCAGATAATTAAATAAGGTCTAGTCATATATATGCCTCAGAAAATTAAAAAAGTATTAAACAAGGGGAGAATCGGGACATCGATCCCCGTACCTCTCGCATGCTAAGCGAGCGCTCTACAATCTGAGCTAATTCCCCATGTCCGCATTCTCCTACTATCATAATCACAATATTTTATGAATAAATGAAAATATTAAAAGCTTGAAGGCACTTGTCTGCAAGTAAAGACGTTTTACTTTAATTCAAAAATTTCCAGATAATTAAATAAGGTCTAGTCATATATATGCCTCAGAAAATTAAAAAAAGAATTAAACAAGTGGAGAATCGGGGCATCGATCCCTGTACCTCTCGCATGCTAAGCGAGCGCACTACCATCTGAGTTAATTCCCCATGTCCGCATTCTCCTACTATCATAATCCCAATATTTTATGAATAAATGAAAATATTAAAAGCTTGAAGGCACTTGTCTGCAAGTAAAGACATTTTACTTTAATGCAAAAATTTCCAGATAATTAAATAAGGTCTAGTCATATATATGCCTCAGAAAATTAAAAAAAGTATTAAACAAGTGGAGAATCGGGGCATCGATCCCCGTACCTCTCGCATGCTAAGCGAGCGCACTACAATCTGAGCTAATTCCCCATGTCCGCATTCTCCTACTATCATAATCCCAATATTTTATGAATAAATGAAAATATTAAAAGCTTGAAGGCACTTGTCTGCAATTAAAGACATTTTACTTTAATTCAAAAATTTCCAGATAATTAAATAAGGTCTAGTCATATATATGCCTCAGAAAATTAAAAAAGTATTAAACAAGTGGAGAATCGGGGCATCGATCCCCGTACCTCTCGCATGCTAAGCGAGCGCTCTACAATCTGAGCTAATTCCCCATGTCCGCATTCTCCTACTATCATAATCACAATATTTTATGAATAAATGAAAATATTAAAAGCTTGAAGGCACTTGTCTGCAAGTAAAGACATTTTACTTTAATTCAAAAATTTCCAGATAATTAAATAAGGTCTAGTCATATATATGCCTCAGAAAATTAAAAAAAGTATTAAACAAGTGGAGAATCGGGGCATCGATCCCTGTACCTCTCGCATGCTAAGCGAGCGCACTACCATCTGAGTTAATTCCCCATGTCCGCATTCTCCTACTATCATAATCCCAATATTTTATGAATAAATGAAAATATTAAAAGCTTGAAGGCACTTGTCTGCAAGTAAAGACATTTTACTTTAATGCAAAAATTTCCAGATAATTAAATAAGGTCTAGTCATATATATGCCTCAGAAAGTTAAAAAAAGTATTAAACAAGTGGAGAATCGGGGCATCGATCCCCGTACCTCTCGCATGCTAAGCGAGCGCACTACCATCTGAGCTAATTCCCCATGTCCGCATTCTCCTACTATCATAATCCCAATATTTTATGAATAAATGAAAATATTAAAAGCTTGAAGGCACTTGTCTGCAATTAAAGACATTTTACTTTAATTCAAAAATTTCCAGATTATTAAATAAGGTCTAGTCATATATATGCCTCAGAAAATTCAAAAAGTATTAAACAAGTGGAGAATCGGGGCATCGATCCCCGTACCTCTCGCATGCTAAGCGAGCGCACTACCATCTGAGCTAATTCCCCATGTCCGCATTCTCCTACTATCATAATCCCAATATTTTATGAATAAATGAAAATATTAAAAGCTTGAAGGCACTTGTCTGCAATTAAAGACATTTTACTTTAATTCAAAAATTTCCAGATAATTAAATAAGGTCTAGTCATATATATTCCTCAGAAAATTAAAAAAGTATTAAACAAGTGGAGAATCGGGGCATCGATCCCCGTACCTCTCGCATCCTAAGCGAGCGCACTACCATCTGAGCTAATTCCCCATGTCCGCATTCTCCTCCTATCATATTCCCAATATTTTATGAATAAATGAAAATATTAAAAGCTTGAAGGCACTTGTCTGCAAGTAAAGACATTTTACTTTAATTCAAAAATTTCCAGATAATTAAATAAGGTCTAGTCATATATATGCCTCAGAAAATTAAAAAAGTATTAAACAAGGGGAGAATCGGGACATCGATCCCCGTACCTCTCGCATGCTAAGCGAGCGCTCTACAATCTGAGCTAATTCCCCATGTCCGCATTCTCCTACTATCATAATCACAATATTTTATGAATAAATGAAAATATTAAAAGCTTGAAGGCACTTGTCTGCAAGTAAAGACATTTTACTTTAATTCAAAAATTTCCAGATAATTAAATAAGGTCTAGTCATATATATGCCTCAGAAAATTAAAAAAAGTATTAAACAAGTGGAGAATCGGGGCATCGATCCCTGTACCTCTCGCATGCTAAGCGAGCGCACTACCATCTGAGTTAATTCCCCATGTCCGCATTCTCCTACTATCATAATCCCAATATTTTATGAATAAATGAAAATATTAAAAGCTTGAAGGCACTTGTCTGCAAGTAAAGACATTTTACTTTAATGCAAAAATTTCCAGATAATTAAATAAGGTCTAGTCATATATATGCCTTAGAAAATTAAAAAAGTATTAAACAAGTGGAGAATCGGGGCATCGATCCCCGTACCTCTCGCATGCTAAGCGAGCGCTCTACCATCTGAGCTAATTCCCCATGTCCGCGTTCTCCTACTATCATAATCCCAATATTTTATGAATAAATGAAAATATTAAAAGCTTGAAGGCACTTGTCTGCAATTAAAGACATTTTACTTTAATTCAAAAATTTCCAGATAATTAAATAAGGTCTAGTCATATATATTCCTCAGAAAATTAAAAAAGTATTAAACAAGTGGAGAATCGGGGCATCGATCCCCGTACCTCTCGCATCCTAAGCGAGCGCACTACCATCTGAGCTAATTCCCCATGTCCGCATTCTCCTCCTATCATAATCCCAATATTTTATGAATAAATGAAAATATTAAAAGCTTGAAGGCACTTGTCTGCAAGTAAAGACATTTTACTTTAATTCAAAAATTTCCAGATAATTAAATAAGGTCTAGTCATATATATGCCTCAGAAAATTAAAAAAGTATTAAACAAGGGGAGAATCGGGACATCGATCCCCGTACCTCTCGCATGCTAAGCGAGCGCTCTACAATCTGAGCTAATTCCCCATGTCCGCATTCTCCTACTATCATAATCACAATATTTTATGAATAAATGAAAATATTAAAAGCTTGAAGGCACTTGTCTGCAAGTAAAGACATTTTACTTTAATTCAAAAATTTCCAGATAATTAAATAAGGTCTAGTCATATATATGCCTCAGAAAATTAAAAAAAGTATTAAACAAGTGGAGAATCGGGGCATCGATCCCTGTACCTCTCGCATGCTAAGCGAGCGCACTACCATCTGAGTTAATTCCCCATGTCCGCATTCTCCTACTATCATAATCCCAATATTTTATGAATAAATGAAAATATTAAAAGCTTGAAGGCACTTGTCTGCAAGTAAAGACATTTTACTTTAATTCAAAAATTTCCAGATAATTAAATAAGGTCTAGTCATATATATGCCTTAGAAAATTAAAAAAGTATTAAACAAGTGGAGAATCGGGGCATCGATCCCCGTACCTCTCGCATGCTAAGCGAGCGCTCTACCATCTGAGCTAATTCCCCATGTCCGCGTTCTCCTACTATCATAATCCCAATATTTTATGAATAAATAAAAATATTCAAAGCTTGAAGGCACTTGTCTGCAATTAAAGACATTTTACTTTAATTCGAAAATTTCCAGATAATTAAATAAGGTCTAGTCATATATATGCCTCAGAAAGTTAAAAAAGTATTAAACAAGTGGAGAATCGGGGCATCGATCCCCGTACCCCTCGCATGCTAAGCGAGCGCACTACCATCTGAGCTAATTCCCCATGTCCGCATTCTCCTACTATCATAATCACAATATTTTATGAATAAATGAAAATATTAAAAGCTTTAAGACACTTGTCTGCAATTAAAGACATTTTACTTGAATTCAAAAATTTCCAGATAATTAAATAAGGTCTAGTCATATATATGCCTCAGAAAATTAAAAAAGTATTAAACAAGTGGAGAATCGGGGCATCGATCCCCGTACCTCTCGCATGCTAAGCGAGCGCACTACCATCTGAGCTAATTCCCCATGTCCGCATTCTCCTACTATCATAATCCCAATATTTTATGAATAAATGAAAATATTAAAAGCTTGAAGGCACTTGTCTGCAAGTAAAGACATTTTACTTTAATGCAAAAATTTCCAGATAATTAAATAAGGTCTAGTCATATATATGCCTCAGAAAATTAAACAAAAGTATTAAACAAGTGGAGAATCGAGGCATCGATCCCCGTACCTCTCGCATGCTATGCGAGCGCTCTACAATCTGAGCTAATTCCCCATGTCCGCATTCTCCTACTATCATAATCCCAATATGTTATGAATAAATGAAAATATTAAAAGCTTGAAGGCACTTGTCTGCAATTAAAGACATTTTACTTGAATTCAAAAATTTCCAGATAATTAAATAAGGTCTAGTCATATATATGCCTCAGAAAATTAAAAAAGTATTAAACAAGTGGAGAATCGGGGCATCGATCCCCGTACCTCTCGCATGCTAAGCGAGCAATCTACCATCTGAGCTAATTCCCCATGTCCGCATTCTCCTACTATCATAATCCCAATATTTTATGAATAAATGAAAATATTAAAAGCTTGAAGGCACTTGTCTGCAAGTAAAGACATTTTACTTTAATTCAAAAATTTCCAGATAATTAAATAAGGTCTAGTCATATATATGCCTCAGAAAATTAAAAAAGTATTAAACAAGTGGAGAATCGGGGCATCGATCCCCGCACCTCTCGCATGCTAAGCGAGGACTCTACCATCTGAGCTAATTCTCCATGTCCGCATTCTCCTACTATCATAATCCCAATATTTTATGAATAAATGAAAATATTGAAAGCTTGAAGGCACTTGTCTGCAAGTAAAGACATTTTACTTGAATTCAAAAATTTCCAGATAATTACATAAGGTCTAGTCATATAAATGCTTCTGAAAATTAAAAAAGTATTGAACAAGTGGAGAATCGGGGCATCGATCCCTGTACCTCTCGCATGCTAAGCGAGCGCACTACCATCTGAGTTAATTCCCCATGTCCGCATTCTCCTACTATCATAATCCCAATATTTTATGAATAAATGAAAATATTAAAAGCTTGAAGGCACTTGTCTGCAAGTAAAGACATTTTACTTTAATGCAAAAATTTCCAGATAATTAAATAAGGTCTAGTCATATATATGCCTTAGAAAATTAAAAAAGTATTAAACAAGTGGAGAATCGGGGCATCGATCCCCGTACCTCTCGCATGCTAAGCGAGCGCTCTACCATCTGAGCTAATTCCCCATGTCCGCGTTCTCCTACTATCATAATCCCAATATTTTATGAATAAATGAAAATATTAAAAGCTTGAAGGCACTTGTCTGCAATTAAAGACATTTTACTTTAATTCAAAAATTTCCAGATAATTAAATAAGGTCTAGTCATATATATTCCTCAGAAAATTAAAAAAGTATTAAACAAGTGGAGAATCGGGGCATCGATCCCCGTACCTCTCGCATCCTAAGCGAGCGCACTACCATCTGAGCTAATTCCCCATGTCCGCATTCTCCTCCTATCATAATCCCAATATTTTATGAATAAATTAAAATATTAAAAGCTTGAAGGCACTTGTCTGCAAGTAAAGACATTTTACTTTAATTCAAAAATTTCCAGATAATTAAATAAGGTCTAGTCATATATATGCCTCAGAAAATTAAAAAAGTATTAAACAAGGGGAGAATCGGGACATCGATCCCCGTACCTCTCGCATGCTAAGCGAGCGCTCTACAATCTGAGCTAATTCCCCATGTCCGCATTCTCCTACTATCATAATCACAATATTTTATGAATAAATGAAAATATTAAAAGCTTGAAGGCACTTGTCTGCAAGTAAAGACATTTTACTTTAATTCAAAAATTTCCAGATAATTAAATAAGGTCTAGTCATATATATGCCTCAGAAAATTAAAAAAAGTATTAAACAAGTGGAGAATCGGGGCATCGATCCCTGTACCTCTCGCATGCTAAGCGAGCGCACTACCATCTGAGTTAATTCCCCATGTCCGCATTCTCCTACTATCATAATCCCAATATTTTATGAATAAATGAAAATATTAAAAGCTTGAAGGCACTTGTCTGCAAGTAAAGACATTTTACTTTAATTCAAAAATTTCCAGATAATTAAATAAGGTCTAGTCATATATATGCCTTAGAAAATTAAAAAAGTATTAAACAAGTGGAGAATCGGGGCATCGATCCCCGTACCTCTCGCATGCTAAGCGAGCGCTCTACCATCTGAGCTAATTCCCCATGTCCGCGTTCTCCTACTATCATAATCCCAATATTTTATGAATAAATAAAAATATTCAAAGCTTGAAGGCACTTGTCTGCAATTAAAGACATTTTACTTTAATTCGAAAATTTCCAGATAATTAAATAAGGTCTAGTCATATATATGCCTCAGAAAGTTAAAAAAGTATTAAACAAGTGGAGAATCGGGGCATCGATCCCCGTACCCCTCGCATGCTAAGCGAGCGCACTACCATCTGAGCTAATTCCCCATGTCCGCATTCTCCTACTATCATAATCACAATATTTTATGAATAAATGAAAATATTAAAAGCTTTAAGACACTTGTCTGCAATTAAAGACATTTTACTTGAATTCAAAAATTTCCAGATAATTAAATAAGGTCTAGTCATATATATGCCTCAGAAAATTAAAAAAGTATTAAACAAGTGGAGAATCGGGGCATCGATCCCCGTACCTCTCGCATGCTAAGCGAGCGCACTACCATCTGAGCTAATTCCCCATGTCCGCATTCTCCTACTATCATAATCCCAATATTTTATGAATAAATGAAAATATTAAAAGCTTGAAGGCACTTGTCTGCAAGTAAAGACATTTTACTTTAATGCAAAAATTTCCAGATAATTAAATAAGGTCTAGTCATATATATGCCTCAGAAAATTAAACAAAAGTATTAAACAAGTGGAGAATCGAGGCATCGATCCCCGTACCTCTCGCATGCTATGCGAGCGCTCTACAATCTGAGCTAATTCCCCATGTCCGCATTCTCCTACTATCATAATCCCAATATGTTATGAATAAATGAAAATATTAAAAGCTTGAAGGCACTTGTCTGCAATTAAAGACATTTTACTTGAATTCAAAAATTTCCAGATAATTAAATAAGGTCTAGTCATATATATGCCTCAGAAAATTAAAAAAGTATTAAACAAGTGGAGAATCGGGGCATCGATCCCCGTACCTCTCGCATGCTAAGCGAGCAATCTACCATCTGAGCTAATTCCCCATGTCCGCATTCTCCTACTATCATAATCACAATATTTTATGAATAAATGAAAATATTAAAAGCTTGAAGGCACTTGTCTGCAAGTAAAGACATTTTACTTTAATTCAAAAATTTCCAGATAATTAAATAAGGTCTAGTCATATATATGCCTCAGAAAATTAAAAAAGTATTAAACAAGTGGAGAATCGGGGCATCGATCCCCGCACCTCTCGCATGCTAAGCGAGGACTCTACCATCTGAGCTAATTCTCCATGTCCGCATTCTCCTACTATCATAATCCCAATATTTTATGAATAAATGAAAATATTGAAAGCTTGAAGGCACTTGTCTGCAAGTAAAGACATTTTACTTGAATTCAAAAATTTCCAGATAATTACATAAGGTCTAGTCATATAAATGCTTCTGAAAATTAAAAAAAGTATTGAACAAGTGGAGAATCGGGGCATCGATCCCCGTACCTCTCGTATGCTAAGCGAGCGCTCTACCATCTGAGCTAATTCCCCATGTCCGCATTCTCCTACTATCATAATCCCAATATTTTATGAATAAATGAAAATATTAAACGCTTGAAGGCACTTGTCTGCAAGTAAAGACATTTTACTTTAATTCAAAAATTTCCAGATAATTAAATAAGGTCTAGTCATATATATGCCTCAGAAAATTAAAAAAGTATTAAACAAGTAGAGAATCGGGGCAACGATCCCCGTACCTCTCGCATGCTAAGCGAGCGCTCAATTATCTGAGCTAATTCCCCATGTCCGCATTCTCCTACTATCATAATCCCAATATTTTATGAATAAATGAAAATATTAAAAGCTTGAAGGCACTTGTCTGCAAGTAAAGACATTTTACTTGAATTCAAAAATTTCCAGATAATTAAATAAGGTCTAGTCATATATATGCCTCAGAAATTTAAAAAAGTATTAAACAAGTGGAGAATCGGGGCATCGATCCCCGTACCTCTCGCATGCTAAGCGAGCGCTCTACCATCTGAGCTAATTCCCCATGTCCGCATTCTCCTACTATCATAATCCCAATATTTTATGAATAAATGAAAATATTAAAAGCTTGAAGGCACTTGTCTGCAAGTAAAGACATTTTACTTTAATTCAAAAATTTCCAGATAATTAAATAAGGTCTAGTCATATATATGCCTCAGAAAATTAAAAAAGTATTAAACAAGTGGAGAATCGGGGCATCGATCCCCGTACCTCTCGCATGCTAAGCGAGCGCTCTACCATCTGAGCTAATTCCCCATGTCCGCATTCTCCTACTATCATAATCCCAATATTTTATGAATAAATGAAAATATTAAAAGCTTGAAGGCACTTGTCTGCAATTAAAGACATTTTACTTGAATTCAAAAATTTCCAGATAATTAAATAAGGTCTAGTCATATATATGCCTCAGAAAATTAAAAAAGTATTAAACAAGTGGAGAATCGGGGCATCGATCCCCGTACCTCTCGCATGCTAAGCGAGCGCTCTACCATCTGAGCTAATTCCCCATGTCCGCATTCTCCTACTATCATAATCCCAATATTTTATGAATAAATGAAAATATTAAAAGCTTGAAGGCACTTGTCTGCAAGTAAAGACATTTTACTTTAATTCAAAAATTTCCAGATAATTAAATAAGGTCTAGTCATATATATGCCTCAGAAAATTAAAAAAGTATTAAACAAGTGGAGAATCGGGGCATCGATCCCCGTACCTCTCGCATGCTAAGCGAGCGCTCTACCATCTGAGCTAATTCCCCATGTCCGCATTCTCCTACTATCATAATCCCAATATTTTATGAATAAATGAAAATATTAAAAGCTTGAAGGCACTTGTCTGCAAGTAAAGACATTTTACTTTAATTCAAAAATTTCCAGATAATTAAATAGGTCTAGTCATATATATGCCTCAGAAAATTAAACCAGTATTAAACAAGTGGAGAATCGGGGCATCGATCCCCGTACCTCTCGCATGCTAAGCGAGCGCACTACCATCTGAGCTAATTCCCCATGTCCGCATTCTCCTACTATCATAATCCCAATATTTTATGAATAAATGAAAATATTAAAAGCTTGAAGGCACTTGTCTGCAAGTAAAGACATTTTACTTTAATTCAAAAATTTCCAGATAATTAAATAAGGTCTAGTCATATATATGCCTCAGAAAATTAAAAAAGTATTAAACAAGTGGAGAATCGGGGCATCGATCCCCGTACCTCTCGCATGCTAAGCGAGCGCTCTACCATCTGAGCTAATTCCCCATGTCCGCATTCTCCTACTATCATAATCCCAATATTTTATGAATAAATGAAAATATTAAAAGCTTGAAGGCACTTGTCTGCAATTAAAGAAATTTTACTTGAATTCAAAAATTTCCAGATAATTAAATAAGGTCTAGTCATATATATGCCTCAGAAAATTAAAAAAAGGTTGTAAACAAGTGGAGAATCGGGGCATCGATCCCCGTACCTCTCGCATGCTAAGCGAGCGCTCTACCATCTGAGCTAATTCCCCATGTCCGCAACCTCTTACTATCATAATCCCAATATTTTATGAATAAATGAAAATATTAAAAGCTTGAAGGCACTTGTCTGCAAGTAAAGACATTTTACTTTAATTCAAAAATTCCAGATCATTAAATACGGTCTAGTCATATATATGCCTCAGAAAATTAAAAAAGTATTAAACAAGTGGAGAATCGGGGCATCGATCCCCGTACCTCTCGCATGCTAAGCGAGCGCTCTACCATCTGAGCTAATTCCCCATGTCCGCATTCTCTTACTATCATAATCCCAATATTTTATGAATAAATGAAAATATTAAAAGCTTGAAGGCACTTGTCTGCAAGTAAAGACATTTTACTTGAATTCAAAAATTTCCAGATAATTAAATAAGGTCTAGTCATATATATGCCTCAGAAAATTAAAAAAGTATTAAACAAGTGGAGAATCGGGGCATCGATCCCCGTACCTCTCGCATGCTAAGCGAGCGCTCTCCCATCTGAGCTAATTCCCCATGTCCGCATTCTACTACTATCATAATCCCAATATTTTATGAATAAATGAAAATATTAAAAGCTTGAAGGCACTTGTCTGCAAGTAAAGACATTTTACTTTAATTCAAAAATTTCCAGATAATTAAATAAGGTCTAGTCATATATATGCCTCAGAAAATTAAAAAAGTATTAAACAAGTGGAGAATCGGGGCATCGATCCCCGTACCTCTCGCATGCTAAGCGAGCGCTCTACCATCTGAGCTAATTCCCTATGTCCGCATTCTCCTACTATCATAATCCCAATATTTTATGAATAAATGAAAATATTAAAAGCTTGAAGGCACTTGTCTGCAATTAAAGACATTTTACTTTAATTCAAAAATTTCCAGATAATTAAATAAGGTCTAGTCATATATATGCCTCAGAAAATTAAAAAAGTATTAAACAAGTGGAGAATCGGGGCATCGATCTCCGTACCTCTCGCATGCTAAGCGAGCGCTCTACCATCTGAGCTAATTCCCCATGTCCGCATTCTCCTACTATCATAATCCCAATATTTTATGAATAAATGAAAATATTAAAAGCTTGAAGGAACTTGTCTGCAAGTAAAGACATTTTACTTTAATTCAAAAATTTCCAGATAATTAAATAAGGTCTAGTCATATATATGCCTCAGAAAATTAAAAAAGTATTAAACAAGTGGAGAATCGGGGCATCGATCCCCGTACCTCTCGCATGCTAAGCGAGCGCTCTCCCATCTGAGCTAATTCCCCATGTCCGCATTCTCCTACTATCATAATCCCAATATTTTATGAATAAATGAAAATATTAAAAGCTTGAAGGCACTTGTCTGCAAGTAAAGACATTTTACTTTAATTCAAAAATTTCCAGAGAATTAAATAAGGTCTAGTCATATATATGCCTCAGAAAATTAAAAAAGTATTAAACAAGTGGAGAATCGGGGCATCGATCCCCGTACCTCTCGCATGCTAAGCGAGCGCTCTACCATCTGAGCTAATTCCCCATGTCCGCATTCTCCTACTATCATAATCCCAATATTTTATGAATAAATGAAAATATTAAAAGCTTGAAGGCACTTGTCTGCAAGTAAAGACATTTTACTTGAATTCAAAAATTTCCAGATAATTAAATAAGGTCTAGTCATATATATGCCTCAGAAAATTAAAAAAGTATTAAACAAGTGGAGAATCGGGGCATCGATCCCCGTACCTCTCGCATGCTAAGCGAGCGCTCTACCATCTGAGCTAATTCCCCATGTCCGCATTCTCCTACTATCATAATCCCAATATTTTATGAATAAATGAACATATTAAAAGCTTGAAGGCACTTGTCTGCAATTAAAGACATTTTACTTGAATTCAAAAATTTCCAGATAATTAAATAAGGTCTAGTCATATATATGCCTCAGAAAATTAAAAAAGTATTAAACAAGTGGAGAATCGGGGCATCGATCCCCGTACCTCTCGCATGCTAAGCGAGCGCTCTACCATCTGAGCTAATTCCCCATGTCCGCATTCTCCTACTATCATAATCCCAATATTTTATGAATAAATGAAAATATTAAAAGCTTGAAGGCACTTGTCTGCAATTAAAGACATTTTACTTTAATTCAAAAATTTCCAGATAATTAAATAAGGTCTAGTCATATATATGCCTCAGAAAATTAAAAAAGTATTAAACAAGTGGAGAATCGGGGCATCGATCCCCGTACCTCTCGCATGCTGAGCGAGCGCTCTACCATCTGAGCTAATTCCCCATGTCCGCATTCTCCTACTATCATAATCCCAATATTTTATGAATAAATGAAAATATTAAAAGCTTGAAGGCACTTGTCTGCAAGTAAAGACATTTTACTTGAATTCAAAAATTTCCAGATAATTAAATAAGGTCTAATCATATATATGCATCAGAAAATTAAAAAAGTATTAAACAAGTGGAGAATCGGGGCATCGATCCCCGTACCTCTCGAATGCTAAGCGAGCGCTCTCCCATCTGAGCTAATTCCCCATGTCCGCATTCTCCTACTATCATAATCCCAATATTTTATGAATAAATGAAAATATTAAAAGCTTGAAGGCACTTGTCTGCAAGTAAAGACATTTTACTTTAATTCAAAAATTTCCAGATAATTAAATAAGGTCTAGTCATATATATGCCTCAGAAAATTAAAAAAGTATTAAACAAGTGGAGAATCGGCGCATCGATCCCCGTACCTCTCGCATGCTAAGCGAGCGCTCTACCATCTGAGCTAATTCCCCATGTCCGCATTCTCCTACTATCATAATCCCAATATTTTATGAATAAATGAAAATATTAAAAGCTTGAAGGCACTTGTCTGCAAGTAAAGACATTTTACTTGAATTCAAAAATTTCCAGATAATTAAATAAGGTCTAGTCATATATATGCCTCAGAAAATTAAAAAAGTATTAAACAAGTGGAGAATCGGGGCATCGATCCCCGTACCTCTCGCATGCTAAGCGAGCGCTCTACCATCTGAGCTAATTCCCCATGTCCGCATTCTCCTACTATCATAATCCCAATATTTTATGAATAAATGAAAATATTAAAAGCTTGAAGGCACTTGTCTGCAAGTAAAGACATTTTACTTTAATTCAAAAATTTCCAGATAATTAAATAAGGTCTAGTCATATATATGCCTCAGAAAATTAAAAAAGTATTAAACAAGTGGAGAATCGGGGCATCGATCCCCGTACCTCTCGCATGCTAAGCGAGCGCACTACCATCTGAGCTAATTCCCCATGTCCGCATTCTCCTACTATCATAATCCCAATATTTTATGAATAAATGAAAATATTAAAAGCTTGAAGGCACTTGTCTGCAAGTAAAGACATTTTACTTTAATTCAAAAATTTCCAGAGAATTAAATAAGGTCTAGTCATATATATGCCTCAGAAAATTAAAAAAGTATTAAACAAGTGGAGAATCGGGGCATCGATCCCCGTACCTCTCGCATGCTAAGCGAGCGCTCTACCATCTGAGCTAATTCCCCATGTCCGTATTCTCCTACTATCATAATCCCAATATTTTATGAATAAATGAAAATATTAAAAGCTTGAAGGCACTTGTCTGCAATTAAAGACATTTTACTTTAATTCAAAAATTTCCAGATAATTAAATAAGGTCTAGTCATATATATGCCTCAGAAAATTAAAAAAGTATTAAACAAGTGGAGAATCGGGATATCGATTCCCGTACCTCTCACATGCTAAGCGAGCGCTCTACCATCTGAGCTAATTCTCCATGTCCGCATTCTCCTACTATCATAATCCCAATATTTTATGAATAAATGAAAATATTAAAAGCTTGACGGCACTTGTCTGCAAGTAAAGACATTTTACTTGAATTCAAAAATTTCCAGATAATTAAATAAGGTCTAGTCATATATATGCCTCAGAAAATTAAAAAAGTATTAAACAAGTGGAGAATCGGGGCATCGATCCCCGTACCTCTCGCATGCTAAGCGAGCGCTCTACCATCTGAGCTAATTCCCCATGTCCGCATTCTCCTACTATCATAATCCCAATATTTTATGAATAAATGAACATATTAAAAGCTTGAAGGCACTTGTCTGCAATTAAAGACATTTTACTTGAATTCAAAAATTTCCAGATAATTAAATAAGGTCTAGTCATATATATGCCTCAGAAAATTAAAAAAGTATTAAACAAGTGGAGAATCGGGGCATCGATCCCCGTACCTCTCGCATGCTAAGCGAGCGCTCTACCATCTGAGCTAATTCCCCATGTCCGCATTCTCCTACTATCATAATCCCAATATTTTATGAATAAATGAAAATATTAAAAGCTTGAAGGCACTTGTCTGCAATTAAAGACATTTTACTTTAATTCAAAAATTTCCAGATAATTAAATAAGGTCTAGTCATATATATGCCTCAGAAAATTAAAAAAGTATTAAACAAGTGGAGAATCGGGGCATCGATCCCCGTACCTCTCGCATGCTGAGCGAGCGCTCTACCATCTGAGCTAATTCCCCATGTCCGCATTCTCCTACTATCATAATCCCAATATTTTATGAATAAATGAAAATATTAAAAGCTTGAAGGCACTTGTCTGCAAGTAAAGACATTTTACTTGAATTCAAAAATTTCCAGATAATTAAATAAGGTCTAGTCATATATATGCATCAGAAAATTAAAAAAGTATTAAACAAGTGGAGAATCGGGGCATCGATCCCCGTACCTCTCGCATGCTAAGCGAGCGCTCTCCCATCTGAGCTAATTCCCCATGTCCGCATTCTCCTACTATCATAATCCCAATATTTTATGAATAAATGAAAATATTAAAAGCTTGAAGGCACTTGTCTGCAAGTAAAGACATTTTACTTTAATTCAAAAATTTCCAGATAATTAAATAAGGTCTAGTCATATATATGCCTCAGAAAATTAAAAAAGTATTAAACAAGTGGAGAATCGGCGCATCGATCCCCGTACCTCTCGCATGCTAAGCGAGCGCTCTACCATCTGAGCTAATTCCCCATGTCCGCATTCTCCTACTATCATAATCCCAATATTTTATGAATAAATGAAAATATTAAAAGCTTGAAGGCACTTGTCTGCAAGTAAAGACATTTTACTTGAATTCAAAAATTTCCAGATAATTAAATAAGGTCTAATCATATATATGCATCAGAAAATTAAAAAAGTATTAAACAAGTGGAGAATCGGGGCATCGATCCCCGTACCTCTCGCATGCTAAGCGAGCGCTCTCCCATCTGAGCTAATTCCCCATGTCCGCATTCTCCTACTATCATAATCCCAATATTTTATGAATAAATGAAAATATTAAAAGCTTGAAGGCACTTGTCTGCAAGTAAAGACATTTTACTTTAATTCAAAAATTTCCAGATAATTAAATAAGGTCTAGTCATATATATGCCTCAGAAAATTAAAAAAGTATTAAACAAGTGGAGAATCGGCGCATCGATCCCCGTACCTCTCGCATGCTAAGCGAGCGCTCTACCATCTGAGCTAATTCCCCATGTCCGCATTCTCCTACTATCATAATCCCAATATTTTATGAATAAATGAAAATATTAAAAGCTTGAAGGCACTTGTCTGCAAGTAAAGACATTTTACTTGAATTCAAAAATTTCCAGATAATTAAATAAGGTCTAGTCATATATATGCCTCAGAAAATTAAAAAAAGTATTAAACAAGTGGAGAATCGGGGCATCGATCCCCGTACCTCTCGCATGCTAAGCGAGCGCTCTACCATCTGAGCTAATTCCCCATGTCCGCATTCTCCTACTATCATAATCCCAATATTTTATGAATAAATGAAAATATTAAAAGCTTGAAGGCACTTGTCTGCAAGTAAAGACATTTTACTTTAATTCAAAAATTTCCAGATAATTAAATAAGGTCTAGTCATATATATGCCTCAGAAAATTAAAAAAGTATTAAACAAGTGGAGAATCGGGGCATCGATCCCCGTACCTCTCGCATGCTAAGCGAGCGCACTACCATCTGAGCTAATTCCCCATGTCCGCATTCTCCTACTATCATAATCCCAATATTTTATGAATAAATGAAAATATTAAAAGCTTGAAGGCACTTGTCTGCAAGTAAAGACATTTTACTTTAATTCAAAAATTTCCAGAGAATTAAATAAGGTCTAGTCATATATATGCCTCAGAAAATTAAAAAAGTATTAAACAAGTGGAGAATCGGGGCATCGATCCCCGTACCTCTCGCATGCTAAGCGAGCGCTCTACCATCTGAGCTAATTCCCCATGTCCGTATTCTCCTACTATCATAATCCCAATATTTTATGAATAAATGAAAATATTAAAAGCTTGAAGGCACTTGTCTGCAATTAAAGACATTTTACTTTAATTCAAAAATTTCCAGATAATTAAATAAGGTCTAGTCATATATATGCCTCAGAAAATTAAAAAAGTATTAAACAAGTGGAGAATCGGGATATCGATTCCCGTACCTCTCACATGCTAAGCGAGCGCTCTACCATCTGAGCTAATTCTCCATGTCCGCATTCTCCTACTATCATAATCCCAATATTTTATGAATAAATGAAAATATTAAAAGCTTGACGGCACTTGTCTGCAAGTAAAGACATTTTACTTGAATTCAAAAATTTCCAGATAATTAAATAAGGTCTAGTCATATATATGCCTCAGAAAATTAAAAAAGTATTAAACAAGTGGAGAATCGGGGCATCGATCCCCGTACCTCTCGCATGCTAAGCGAGCGCTCTACCATCTGAGCTAATTCCCCATGTCCGCATTCTCCTACTATCATAATCCCAATATTTTATGAATAAATGAACATATTAAAAGCTTGAAGGCACTTGTCTGCAATTAAAGACATTTTACTTGAATTCAAAAATTTCCAGATAATTAAATAAGGTCTAGTCATATATATGCCTCAGAAAATTAAAAAAGTATTAAACAAGTGGAGAATCGGGGCATCGATCCCCGTACCTCTCGCATGCTAAGCGAGCGCTCTACCATCTGAGCTAATTCCCCATGTCCGCATTCTCCTACTATCATAATCCCAATATTTTATGAATAAATGAAAATATTAAAAGCTTGAAGGCACTTGTCTGCAATTAAAGACATTTTACTTTAATTCAAAAATTTCCAGATAATTAAATAAGGTCTAGTCATATATATGCCTCAGAAAATTAAAAAAGTATTAAACAAGTGGAGAATCGGGGCATCGATCCCCGTACCTCTCGCATGCTGAGCGAGCGCTCTACCATCTGAGCTAATTCCCCATGTCCGCATTCTCCTACTATCATAATCCCAATATTTTATGAATAAATGAAAATATTAAAAGCTTGAAGGCACTTGTCTGCAAGTAAAGACATTTTACTTGAATTCAAAAATTTCCAGATAATTAAATAAGGTCTAGTCATATATATGCATCAGAAAATTAAAAAAGTATTAAACAAGTGGAGAATCGGGGCATCGATCCCCGTACCTCTCGCATGCTAAGCGAGCGCTCTCCCATCTGAGCTAATTCCCCATGTCCGCATTCTCCTACTATCATAATCCCAATATTTTATGAATAAATGAAAATATTAAAAGCTTGAAGGCACTTGTCTGCAAGTAAAGACATTTTACTTTAATTCAAAAATTTCCAGATAATTAAATAAGGTCTAGTCATATATATGCCTCAGAAAATTAAAAAAGTATTAAACAAGTGGAGAATCGGGGCATCGATCCCCGTACCTCTCGCATGCTAAGCGAGCGCTCTACCATCTGAGCTAATTCCCCATGTCCGCATTCTCCTACTATCATAATCCCAATATTTTATGAATAAATGAAAATATTAAAAGCTTGAAGGCACTTGTCTGCAAGTAAAGACATTTTACTTGAATTCAAAAATTTCCAGATGATTAAATAAGGTCTAGTCATATATATGCCTCAGAAAATTAAAACAGTATTAAACAAGTGGAGAATCGGGGCATCGATCCCCGTACCTCTCGCATGCTAAGCGAGCGCTCTACCATCTGAGCTAATTCCCCATGTCCGCATTCTCCTACTATCATAATCCCAATATTTTATGAATAAATGAAAATATTAAAAGCTTGAAGGAACTTGTCTGCAAGTAAAGACATTTTACTTTAATTCAAAAATTTCCAGATAATTAAATAAGGTCTAGTCATATATATGCATCAGAAAATTAAAAAAGTATTAAACAAGTGGAGAATCGGGACATCGATCCCCGTACCTCTCGCATGCTAAGCGAGCGCTCTACCATCTGAGCTAATTCCCCATGTCCGCATTCTCCTACTATCATAATCCCAATATTTTATGAATAAATGAAAATATTAAAAGCTTGAAGGCACTTGTCTGCAAGTAAAGACATTTTACTTGAATTCAAAAATTTCCAGATAATTAAATAAGGTCTAGTCATATATATGCATCAGAAAATTAAAAAAGTATTAAACAAGTGGAGAATCGGGGCATCGATCCCCGTACCTCTCGCATGCTAAGCGAGCGCACTACCATCTGAGCTAATTCCCCATGTCCGCATTCTCCTACTATCATAATCCCAATATTTTATGAATAAATGAAAATATTAAAAGCTTGAAGGCACTTGTCTGCAAGTAAAGACATTTTACTTTAATTCAAAAATTTCCAGATAATTAAATAAGGTCTAGTCATATATATGCCTCAGAAAATTAAAAAAGCATTAAACAAGTGGAGAATCAGGGCATCGATCCCCGTACCTCTCGCATGCTGAGCGAGCGCTCTACCATCTGAGCTAATTCTCCATGTCCACATTCTCTTACTATCATAATCCCAATATTTTATGAATAAATGAAAATATTAAAAGCTTGAAGGCACTTGTCTGCAATTAAAGACATTTTACTTGAATTCAAAAATTTCCAGATAATTAAATAAGGTCTAGTCATATATATGCCTCAGAAAATTAAAAAAAGTATTAAACAAGTGGAGAATCGGGGCATCGATCCCCGTACCTCTCGCATGCAAAGCGAGCGCTCTACCATCTGAGCTAATTCCCCATGTCCGCATTCTCCTACTATCATAATCCCAATATTTTATAAATAAATGAAAATATTAAAAGCTTGAAGGCACTTGTCTTCAATTAAAGACATTTTACTTTAATTCAAAAATTTCCAGATAATTAAATAAGGTCTAGTCATATATATGCCTCAGAAAATTAAAAAAGTATTAAACAAGTGGAGAATCGGGGCATCGATCCCTGTACCTCTCGCATGCTGAGCGAGCGCTCTACCATCTGAGCTAATTCCCCATGTCCACATTCTCTTACTATCATAATCCCAATATTTTATGAATAAATGAAAATATTAAAAGCTTGAAGGCACTTGTCTGCAATTAAAGACATTTTACTTTAATTCAAAAATTTCCAGATAATTAAATAAGGTCTAGTCATATATATGCCTCAGAAAATTAAAACAGTATTACACAAGTGGAGAATCGGGGCATCGATCCCCGTACCTCTCGCATGCAAAGCGAGCGCTCTACCATCTGAGCTAATTCCCCATGTCCGCATTCTCCTACTATCATAATCCCAATATTTTATGAATAAATGAAAATATTAAAAGCTTGAAGGCACTTGTCTGCAAGTAAAGACATTTTACTTTAATTCAAAAATTTCCAGATAATTAAATAAGGTCTAGTCATATATATGCCTCAGAAAATTAAAAAAGTATTAAACAAGTGGAGAATCGGGGCATCGATCCCCGTACCTCTCGCATGCTAAGCGAGCGCTCTACCATCTGAGCTAATTCCCCATGTCCGCATTCTCCTACTATCATAATCCCAATATTTTATGAATAAATGAAAATATTAAAAGCTTGAAGGCACTTGTCTGCAAGTAAAGACATTTTACTTTAATTCAAAAATTTCCAGATAATTAAATAAGGTCTAGTCATATATATGCATCAGAAAATTAAAAAAGTATTAAACAAGTGGAGAATCGGGGCATCGATCCCCATACCTCTCACATGCTAAGCGAGCGCACTACGATCTGAGCTAATTCCCCATGTCCGCATTCTCCTACTATCATAATCCCAATATTTTATGAATAAATGAAAATATTAAAAGCTTGAAGGCACTTGTCTGCAAGTAAAGACATTTTACTTTAATTCAAAAATTTCCAGATAATTAAATAAGGTCTAGTCATATATATGCCTCAGAAAATTAAAAAAGTATTAAACAAGTGGAGAATCGGGGCATCGATCCCCGTACCTCTCGCATGCTAAGCGAGCGCTCTACCATCTGAGCTAATTCCCCATGTCCGCATTCTCCTACTATCATAATCCCAATATTTTATGAATAAATGAAAATATTAAAAGCTTGAAGGCACTTGTCTGCAATTAAAGACATTTTACTTGAATTCAAAAATTTCCAGATAATTAAATAAGGTCTAGTCATATATATGCCTCAGAAAATTAAAAAAGTATTAAACAAGTGGAGAATCGGGGCATCGATCCCACTACCTCTCGCATGCTGCGCGAGCGCTCTACCATCTGAGCTAATTCTCCATGTCCACATTCTCTTACTATCATAATCCCAATATTTTATGAATAAATGAAAATATTAAAAGCTTGAAGGCACTTGTCTGCAATTAAAGACATTTTACTTGAATTCAAAAATTTCCAGATAATTAAATAAGGTCTAGTCATATATATGCCTCAGAAAATTAAAAAAAGTATTAAACAAGTGGAGAATCGGGGCATCGATCCCCGTACCTCTCGCATGCAAAGCGAGCGCTCTACCATCTGAGCTAATTCCCCATGTCCGCATTCTCCTACTATCATAATCCCAATATTTTATGAATAAATGAAAATATTAAAAGCTTGAAGGCACTTGTCTGCAATTAAAGACATTTTACTTTAATTCAAAAATTTCCAGATAATTAAATAAGGTCTAGTCATATATATGCCTCAGAAAATTAAAAAAGTATTAAACAAGTGGAGAATCGGGGCATCGATCCCCGTACCTCTCGCATGCTGAGCGAGCGCTCTACCATCTGAGCTAATTCCCCATGTCCACATTCTCTTACTATCATAATCCCAATATTTTATGAATAAATGAAAATATTAAAAGCTTGAAGGCACTTGTCTGCAATTAAAGACATTTTACTTTAATTCAAAAATTTCCAGATAATTAAATAAGGTCTAGTCATATATATGCCTCAGAAAATTAAAAAAGTATTAAACAAGTGGAGAATCGGGGCATCGATCCCCGTACCTCTCGCATGCAAAGCGAGCGCTCTACCATCTGAGCTAATTCCCCATGTCCGCATTCTCCTACTATCATAATCCCAATATTTTATGAATAAATGAAAATATTAAAAGCTTGAAGGCACTTGTCTGCAATTAAAGACATTTTACTTTAATTCAAAAATTTCCAGATAATTAAATAAGGTCTAGTCATATATATGCCTCAGAAAATTAAAAAAGTATTACAAAATTAAAAAAGTATTATAAACAAGTGGAGAATCGGGGCATCGATCCCCGTACCTCTTGCATGCTAAGCGAGCTCTCTCCAATCTGAGCTAATTCCCCATGTCCGCATTCTCCTACTATCATAATCCCAATATTTTATGAATAAATGAACATATTAAAAGCTGGAAGGCACTTGTCTGCAATTAAAGACATTTTACTTGAATTCAAAAATTTCCAGATAATTAAATAAGGTCTAGTCATATATATGCCTCAGAAAATTAAAAAAGTATTAAACAAGTGGAGAATCGGGGCATCGATCCCCGTACCTCTCGCATGCTAAGCGAGCGCTCTACCATCTGAGCTAATTCCCCATGTCCGCATTCTCCTACTATCATAATCCAAATATTTTATGAATAAATGAAAATATTAAAAGCTTGAAGGCACTTGTCTGCAAGTAAAGACATTTTACTTTAATTCAAAAATTTCCAGATAATTAAATAAGGTCTAGTCATATATATGCCTCAGAAAATTAAAAAAGTATTAAACAAGTGGAGAATCGGGGCATCGATCCCCGTACCTCTCGCATGCTAAGCGAGCGCTCTACAATCTGAGCTAATTCCCCATGTCCGCATTCTCCTACTATCATAATCCCAATATGTTATGAATAAATGAAAATATTAAAAGCTTGAAGGCACTTGTCTGCAAGTAAAGACATTTTACTTTAATTCAAAAATTTCCAGATAATTAAATAAGGTCTAGTCATATATATGCCTCAGAAAATTAAAAAAGTATTAAACAAGTGGAGAATCGGGGCATCGATCCCCGTACCTCTCGCATGCTAAGCGAGCGCACTACCATCTGAGCTAATTCCCCATGTCCGCATTCTCCTACTATCATAATCCCAATATTTTATGAATAAATGAAAATATTAAAAGCTTGAAGGCACTTGTCTGCAAGTAAAGACATTTTACTTTAATTCAAAAATTTCCAGATAATTAAATAAGGTCTAGTCATATATATGCCTCAGAAAATTAAAAAAGTATTACACAAGTGGAGAATCGGGGCATCGATCCCCGTACCTCTCGCATGCTAAGCGAGCGCTCTACCATCTGAGCTAATTCCCCATGTCCGCATTCTCCTACTATCATAATCCCAATATTTTATGAATAAATGAAAATATTAAAAGCTTGAAGGCACTTGTCTGCAATTAAAGACATTTTACTTGAATTCAAAAATTTCCAGATATCTAAATAAGGTCTAGTCATATATATGCCTCAGAAAATTATAAAAGTATTAAACAAGTGGAGAATCGGGGCATCGATCCCCGTACCTCTCGCATGCAAAGCGAGCGCTCTACCATCTGAGCTAATTCCCCATGTCCGCATTCTCCTACTATCATAATCCCAATATTTTATGAATAAATGAAAATATTAAAAGCTTGAAGGCACTTGTCTGCAAGTAAAGACATTTTACTTTAATTCAAAAATTTCCAGATAATTAAATAAGGTCTAGTCATATATATGCATCAGAAAATTAAAAAAGTATTAAACAAGTGGAGAATCGGGGCATCGATCCCCGCACCTCTCGCATGCTAAGCGAGCGCTCTACCATCTGAGCTAATTCCCCATGTCCGCATTCTCCTACTATCATAATCCCAATATTTTATGAATAAATGAAAATATTAAAAGCTTGAAGGCACTTGTCTGCAAGTAAAGACATTTTACTTTAATTCCAAAATTTCCAGATAATGAAATAAGATCTAGTCATATATATGCCTCAGAAAATTAAAAAAGTATTAAACAAGTGGAGAATCGGGGCATCGATCCCCGTACCTCTCGCATGCTAAGCGAGCGCTCTACCATCTGAGCTAATTCCCCATGTCCGCATTCTCCTACTATCATAATCCCAATATTTTATGAATAAATGAAAATATTAAAAGCTTGAAGGCACTTGTCTGCAAGTAAAGACATTTTACTTGAATTCAAAAATTTCCAGATAATTAAATAAGGTCTAGTCATATATATGCCTCAGAAAATTAAAAAAGTATTAAACAAGTGGAGAATCGGGGCATCGATCCCCGTACCTCTCGCATACTAAGCGAGCGCTCTACCATCTGAGCTAATTCCCCATGTCCGCATTCTCCTACTATCATAATCCCAATATTTTATGAATAAATGAAAATATTAAAAGCTTGAAGGCACTTGTCTGCAAGTAAAGACATTTTACTTTAATTCAAAAATTTCCGGATAATTAAATAAGGTCTAGTCATATATATGCCTCAGAAAATTAAAAAAGTATTAAACAAGTGGAGAATCGGGGCATCGATCCCCGCACCTCTCGCATGCTAAGCGAGCGCTCTACCATCTGATTTAATTCCCCATGTCCGCATTCTCCTACTATCATAATCCCAATATTTTATGAATAAATGAAAATATTAAAAGCTTGAAGGCACTTGTCTGCAAGTAAAGACATTTTACTTTAATTCAAAAATTTCCAGATAATGAAATAAGGTCTAGTCATATATATGCCTCAGAAAATTAAAAAAGTATTAAACAAGTGGAGAATCGGGGCATCGATCCCCGTACCTCTCGCATGCTAAGCGAGCGCTCTACCATCTGAGCTAATTCCCCATGTCCGCATTCTCCTACTATCATAATCCCAATATTTTATGAATAAATGAAAATATTAAAAGCTTGAAGGCACTTGTCTGCAAGTAAAGACATTTTACTTGAATTCAAAAATTTCCAGATAATTAAATAAGGTCTAGTCATATATATGCCTCAGAAAATTAAAAAAGTATTAAACAAGTGGAGAATCGGGGCATCGATCCCCGTACCTCTCGCATGCTAAGCGAGCGCTCTACCATCTGAGCTAATTCCCCATGTCCGCATTCTCCTACTATCATAATCCCAATATTTTATGAATAAATGAAAATATTAAAAGCTTGAAGGCACTTGTCTGCAAGTAAAGACATTTTACTTGAATTCAAAAATTTCCAGATAATTAAATAAGGTCTAGTCATATATATGCATCAGAAAATTAAAAAAGTATTAAACAAGTGGAGAATCGGGGCATCGATCCCCGTACCTCTCGCATGCTAAGCGAGCGCACTACCATCTGAGCTAATTCCCCATGTCCGCATTCCCTTACTATCATAATCCCAATATGTTATGAATAAATGAAAATATTAAAAGCTTGAAGGCACTTGTCTGCAATTAAAGACATTTTACTTTAATTCAAAAATTTCCAGATAATGAAATAAGGTCTAGTCATATATATGCCTCAGAAAATTAAAAAAGTATTAAACAAGTGGAGAATCGGGGCATCGATCCCCGTACCTCTCGCATGCTAAGCGAGCGCTCTACGATCTGAGCTAATTCCCCATGTCCGCATTCTCCTACTATCATAATCCCAATATTTTATGAATAAATGAAAATATTAAAAGCTTGAAGGCACTTGTCTGCAAGTAAAGACATTTTACTTGAATTCAAAAATTTCCAGATAATTAAATAAGGTCTTGTCATATATATGCCTCAGAAAATTAAAAAAGTATTAAACAAGTGTAGAATCAGGGCATCGATCCCCGTACCTCTCGCACGCTAAGCGAGCGCACTACCATCTGAGCTAATTCCCCATGTCCGCATTCTCCTACTATCATAATCCCAATATTTTATGAATAAATGAAAATATTAAAAGCTTGAAGGCACTTGTCTGCAAGTAAAGACTTTTTACTTTAATTCAAAAATTTCCAGATAATTAAATAAGGTCTAGTCATATATATGCCTCAGAAAATTAAAACAGTATTAAACAAGTGGAGAATCGGGGCATCGATCCCCGTACCTCTCGCATGCTAAGCGAGCGCTCTACCATCTGAGCTAATTCCCCATGTCCGCATTCTCCTACTATCATAATCCCAATATTTTATGAATAAATTAAAATAATTAAAGCTTGAAGGCACTTGTCTGCAAGTAAAGACATTTTACTTTAATTCAAAAATTTCCAGATAATTAAATAAGGTCTAGTCATATATATGCCTCAGAAAATTAAAAAAGTATTAAACAAGTGGAGAATCGGGGCATCGATTCCCGTACCTCTCGCATGCTAAGCGAGCGCTCTACCATCTGAGCTAATTCCCCATGTCCGCATTCTCCTACTATCATAATCCCAATATGTTATGAATAAATGAAAATATTAAAAGCTTGAAGGCACTTGTCTGCAATTAAAGACATTTTACTTTAATTCAAAAATTTCCAGATAATGAAACAAGGTCTAGTCATATATATGCCTCAGAAAATTAAAAAAGTATTAAACAAGTGGAGAATCGGGGCATCGATCCCCGTACCTCTCGCATGCTAAGCGAGCGCTCTACCATCTGAGCTAATTCCCCATGTCCGCATTCTCCTACTATCATAATCCCAATATTTTATGAATAAATGAAAATATTAAAAGCTTGAAGGCACTTGTCTGCAATTAAAGACATTTTACTTGAATTCAAAAATTTCCAGATATCTAAATAAGGTCTAGTCATATATATGCCTCAGAAAATTATAAAAGTATTAAACAAGTGGAGAATCGGGGCATCGATCCCCGTACCTCTCGCATGCAAAGCGAGCGCTCTACCATCTGAGCTAATTCCCCATGTCCGCATTCTCCTACTATCATAATCCCAATATTTTATGAATAAATGAAAATATTAAAAGCTTGAAGGCACTTGTCTGCAAGTAAAGACATTTTACTTTAATTCAAAAATTTCCAGATAATTAAATAAGGTCTAGTCATATATATGCATCAGAAAATTAAAAAAGTATTAAACAAGTGGAGAATCGGGGCATCGATCCCCGCACCTCTCGCATGCTAAGCGAGCGCTCTACCATCTGAGCTAATTCCCCATGTCCGCATTCTCCTACTATCATAATCCCAATATTTTATGAATAAATGAAAATATTAAAAGCTTGAAGGCACTTGTCTGCAAGTAAAGACATTTTACTTTAATTCCAAAATTTCCAGATAATGAAATAAGATCTAGTCATATATATGCCTCAGAAAATTAAAAAAGTATTAAACAAGTGGAGAATCGGGGCATCGATCCCCGTACCTCTCGCATGCTAAGCGAGCGCTCTACCATCTGAGCTAATTCCCCATGTCCGCATTCTCCTACTATCATAATCCCAATATTTTATGAATAAATGAAAATATTAAAAGCTTGAAGGCACTTGTCTGCAAGTAAAGACATTTTACTTGAATTCAAAAATTTCCAGATAATTAAATAAGGTCTAGTCATATATATGCCTCAGAAAATTAAAAAAGTATTAAACAAGTGGAGAATCGGGGCATCGATCCCCGTACCTCTCGCATACTAAGCGAGCGCTCTACCATCTGAGCTAATTCCCCATGTCCGCATTCTCCTACTATCATAATCCCAATATTTTATGAATAAATGAAAATATTAAAAGCTTGAAGGCACTTGTCTGCAAGTAAAGACATTTTACTTTAATTCAAAAATTTCCGGATAATTAAATAAGGTCTAGTCATATATATGCCTCAGAAAATTAAAAAAGTATTAAACAAGTGGAGAATCGGGGCATCGATCCCCGCACCTCTCGCATGCTAAGCGAGCGCTCTACCATCTGATTTAATTCCCCATGTCCGCATTCTCCTACTATCATAATCCCAATATTTTATGAATAAATGAAAATATTAAAAGCTTGAAGGCACTTGTCTGCAAGTAAAGACATTTTACTTTAATTCAAAAATTTCCAGATAATGAAATAAGGTCTAGTCATATATATGCCTCAGAAAATTAAAAAAGTATTAAACAAGTGGAGAATCGGGGCATCGATCCCCGTACCTCTCGCATGCTAAGCGAGCGCTCTACCATCTGAGCTAATTCCCCATGTCCGCATTCTCCTACTATCATAATCCCAATATTTTATGAATAAATGAAAATATTAAAAGCTTGAAGGCACTTGTCTGCAAGTAAAGACATTTTACTTGAATTCAAAAATTTCCAGATAATTAAATAAGGTCTAGTCATATATATGCCTCAGAAAATTAAAAAAGTATTAAACAAGTGGAGAATCGGGGCATCGATCCCCGTACCTCTCGCATGCTAAGCGAGCGCTCTACCATCTGAGCTAATTCCCCATGTCCGCATTCTCCTACTATCATAATCCCAATATTTTATGAATAAATGAAAATATTAAAAGCTTGAAGGCACTTGTCTGCAAGTAAAGACATTTTACTTGAATTCAAAAATTTCCAGATAATTAAATAAGGTCTAGTCATATATATGCATCAGAAAATTAAAAAAGTATTAAACAAGTGGAGAATCGGGGCATCGATCCCCGTACCTCTCGCATGCTAAGCGAGCGCACTACCATCTGAGCTAATTCCCCATGTCCGCATTCCCTTACTATCATAATCCCAATATGTTATGAATAAATGAAAATATTAAAAGCTTGAAGGCACTTGTCTGCAATTAAAGACATTTTACTTTAATTCAAAAATTTCCAGATAATGAAATAAGGTCTAGTCATATATATGCCTCAGAAAATTAAAAAAGTATTAAACAAGTGGAGAATCGGGGCATCGATCCCCGTACCTCTCGCATGCTAAGCGAGCGCTCTACGATCTGAGCTAATTCCCCATGTCCGCATTCTCCTACTATCATAATCCCAATATTTTATGAATAAATGAAAATATTAAAAGCTTGAAGGCACTTGTCTGCAAGTAAAGACATTTTACTTGAATTCAAAAATTTCCAGATAATTAAATAAGGTCTAGTCATATATATGCCTCAGAAAATTAAAAAAGTATTAAACAAGTGTAGAATCAGGGCATCGATCCCCGTACCTCTCGCACGCTAAGCGAGCGCACTACCATCTGAGCTAATTCCCCATGTCCGCATTCTCCTACTATCATAATCCCAATATTTTATGAATAAATGAAAATATTAAAAGCTTGAAGGCACTTGTCTGCAAGTAAAGACTTTTTACTTTAATTCAAAAATTTCCAGATAATTAAATAAGGTCTAGTCATATATATGCCTCAGAAAATTAAAACAGTATTAAACAAGTGGAGAATCGGGGCATCGATCCCCGTACCTCTCGCATGCTAAGCGAGCGCTCTACCATCTGAGCTAATTCCCCATGTCCGCATTCTCCTACTATCATAATCCCAATATTTTATGAATAAATTAAAATAATTAAAGCTTGAAGGCACTTGTCTGCAAGTAAAGACATTTTACTTTAATTCAAAAATTTCCAGATAATTAAATAAGGTCTAGTCATATATATGCCTCAGAAAATTAAAAAAGTATTAAACAAGTGGAGAATCGGGGCATCGATTCCCGTACCTCTCGCATGCTAAGCGAGCGCTCTACCATCTGAGCTAATTCCCCATGTCCGCATTCTCCTACTATCATAATCCCAATATGTTATGAATAAATGAAAATATTAAAAGCTTGAAGGCACTTGTCTGCAATTAAAGACATTTTACTTTAATTCAAAAATTTCCAGATAATGAAACAAGGTCTAGTCATATATATGCCTCAGAAAATTAAAAAAGTATTAAACAAGTGGAGAATCGGGGCATCGATCCCCGTACCTCTCGCATGCTAAGCGAGCGCTCTACCATCTGAGCTAATTCCCCATGTCCGCATTCTCCTACTATCATAATCCCAATATTTTATGAATAAATGAAAATATTAAAAGCTTGAAGGCACTTGTCTGCAATTAAAGACATTTTACTTGAATTCAAACATTTCCAGATAATTAAATAAGGTCTAGTCATATATATGCCTCAGAAAATTAAAAAAGTATTAAACAAGTGGAGAATCGGGGCATCGATCCCCGGACCTCTCGCATGCTAAGCGAGCGCTCTACCATCTGAGCTAATTCCCCATGTCCGCATTCTCCTACTATCATAATCCCAATATTTTATGAATAAATGAAAATATTAAAAGCTTGAAGGCACTTGTCTGCAAGTAAAGACATTTTACTTTAATTCAAAAATTTCCAGATAATTAAATAAGGTCTAGTCATATATATGCCTCAGAAAATTAAAACAGTATTAAACAAGTGGAGAATCGGGGCATAAATCCCCGTACCTCTCGCATGCTAAGCGAGCGCTCTACCATCTGAGCTAATTCCCCATGTCCGCATTCTCCTACTATAATAATCCCAATATTTTATGAATAAATGAAAATAATTAAAGCTTGAAGGCACTTGTCTGCAAGTAAAGACATTTTACTTTAATTAAAAAATTTCCAGATAATTAAATAAGGTCTAGTCATATATATGCCTCAGAAAATTAAAAAAGTATTAAACAAGTGGAGAATCGGGGCATCGATTCCCGTACCTCTCGCATGCTAAGCGAGCGCTCTACCATCTGAGCTAATTCCCCATGTCCGCATTCTCCTACTATCATAATCCCAATATGTTATGAATAAATGAAAATATTAAAAGCTTGAAGGCACTTGTCTGCAATTAAAGACATTTTACTTTAATTCAAAAATTTCCAGATAATTAAATAAGGTCTAGTCATATATATGCCTCAGAAAATTAAAAAAGTATTAAACAAGTGGAGAATCGGGGCATCGATCCCCGTACCTCTCGCATGCTAAGCGAGCGCTCTACCATCTGAGCTAATTCCCCATGTCCGCATTCTCCTACTATCATAATCCCAATATTTTATGAATAAATGAAAATATTAAAAGCTTGAAGGCACTTGTCTGCAATTAAAGACATTTTACTTGAATTCAAACATTTCCAGATAATTAAATAAGGTCTAGTCATATATATGCCTCAGAAAATTAAAAAGTATTAAACAAGTGGAGAATCGGGGCATCGATCCCCGGACCTCTCGCATGCTAAGCGAGCGCTCTACCATCTGAGCTAATTCCCCATGTCCGCATTCTCCTACTATCATAATCCCAATATTTTATGAATAAATGAAAATATTAAAAGCTTGAAGGCACTTGTCTGCAAGTAAAGACATTTTACTTTAATTCAAAAATTTCCAGATAATTAAATAAGGTCTAGTCATATATATGCCTCAGAAAATTAAAACAGTATTAAACAAGTGGAGAATCGGGGCATCGATCCCCGTACCTCTCGCATGCTAAGCGAGCGCTCTACCATCTGAGCTAATTCCCCATGTCCGCATTCTCCTACTATCATAATCCCAATATTTTATTAATAAATGAAAATATTAAAAGCTTGAAGGCACTTGTCTGCAAGTAAAGACATTTTACTTTAATTCAAAAATTTCCAGATAATTAAATAAGGTCTTGTCATATATATGCCTCTGAAAATTAAAAAAGTATTAAACAAGTGGAGAATCGGGGCATCGATCCCCGTACCTCTCGCATGCTAAGCGAGCGCTCTACGATCTGAGCTAATTCCCCATGTCCGCATTCTCCTACTATCATAATCCCAATATTTTATGAATAAATGAAAATATTCAAAGCTTGAAGGCACTTTTCTGCAAGTAAAGACATTTTACTTTAATTCAAAAATTTCCAGATAATTAAATAAGGTCTAGTCATATATATGCCTCAGAAAATTAAAAAAGTATTAAACAAGTGGAGAATCGGGGCATCGATCCCCGTACCTCTCGCATGCTAAGCGAGCGCTCTACCATCTGAGCTAATTCCCCATGTCCGCATTCTCCTACTATCATAATCCCAATATTTTATGAATAAATAAAAATATTAAAAGCTTGAAGGCACTTGTCTGCAATTAAAGACATTTTACTTGAATTTAAAAATTTTCAGATAATTAAATAAGGTCTAGTCATATATATGCCTCAGAAAATTAAAAAAGTATTAAACAAGTGGAGAATAGGGGCATCGATCACCGTACCTCTCGCATGCTAAGCGAGCGCTCTACCATCTGAGCTAATTCCCCATGTCCGCATTCTCCTACTATCATAATCCCAATATGTTATGAATAAATGAAAATATTAAAAGCTTGAAGGCACTTGTCTGCAATTAAAGACATTTTAATTGAATTCAAAAATTTCCAGATAATTAAATAAGGTCTAGTCATATATATGCCTCAGAAAATTAAAAAAGTATTAAACAAGTGGAGAATCGGGGCATCGATCCCCGTACCTCTCGCATGCTAAGCGAGCGCTCTACCATCTGAGCTAATTCCCCATGTCCGCATTCTCCTACTATCATAATCCCAATATTTTATGAATAAATGAAAATATTAAAAGCTTGAAGGCACTTGTCTGCAAGTAAAGACATTTTACTTTAATTCAAAAATTTCCAGATAATTAAATAAGGTCTAGTCATATATATGCCTCAGAAAATTAAAAAAGTATTAAACAAGTGGAGAATCGGGGCATCGATCCCCGCACCTCTCGCATGCTTAGCGAGCGCTCTACCATCTGAGCTAATTCCCCATGTCCGCATTCTCCTACTATAAAAATCCCAATATTTTATGAATAAATGAAAATATTAAAAGCTTGAAGCACTTGTCTGCAAGTAAAGACATTTTACTTTAATTCAAAAATTTCCAGATAATGAAATAAGGTCTAGTCATATATATGCCTCAGAAAATTAAAACAGTATTAAACAAGTGGAGAATCGGGGCATCGTTCCCCGTACCTCTCGCATGCTAAGCGAGCGCTCTACCATCTGAGCTAATTCCCCATGTCCGCATTCTCCTACTATCATAATCCCAATATTTTATGAATAAATGAAAATATTAAAAGCTTGAAGGCACTTGTCTGCAAGTAAAGACATTTTACTTGAATTCAAAAATTTCCAGATAATTAAATAAGGTCTAGTCATATATATTCCTCAGAAAATTAAAAAAGTATTAAACAAGTGGAGAATCGGGGCATCGATCCCCGTACCTCTCGCATGCTAAGCGAGCGCTCTACCATCTGAGCTAATTCCCCATGTCCGCATTCTCCTACTATCATAATCACAATATTTTATGAATAAATGAAAATATTAAAAGCTTGAAGGCACTTGTCTGCAAGTAAAGACATTTTACTTGAATTCAAAAATTTCCAGATAATTAAATAAGGTCTAGTCATATATATGCCTCAGAAAATTAAAAAAGTATTAAACAAGTGGAGAATCGGGGCATCGATCCCCGTACCTCTCGCATGCTAAGCGAGCGCTCTACCATCTGAGCTAATTCCCCATGTCCGCATTCTCCTACTATCATAATCCCAATATTTTATGAATAAATGAAAATATTAAAAGCTTGAAGGCACTTGTCTGCAATTAAAGACATTTTACTTTAATTCAAAAATTTCCAGATAATTAAATAAGGTCTAGTCATATATATGCCTCAGAAAATTAAAAAAGTATTAAACAAGTGGAGAATCGGGGCATCGATCCCCGTACCTCTCGCATGCTAAGCGAGCGCTCTACCATCTGAGCTAATTCCCCATGTCCGCATTCTCCTACTATCATAATCCCAATATTTTATGAATAAATGAAAATATTAAAAGCTTGAAGGCACTTGTCTGCAAGTAAAGACATTTTACTTTAATTCAAAAATTTCCAGATAATTAAATAAGGTCTAGTCATATATATGCCTCAGAAAATTAAAACAGTATTAAACAAGTGGAGAATCGGGGCATCGATCCCCGTACCTCTCACATGCTAAGCGAGCGCTCTACCATCTGAGCTAATTCCCCATGTCTGCATTCTCCTACTATCATAATCCCAATATTTTATGAATAAATGAAAATATTAAAAGCTTGAAGGCACTTGTCTGCAAGTAAAGACATTTTACTTGAATTCAAAATTTTCCAGATAATTAAATAAGGTCTAGTCATATATATGCCTCACAAAATTAAAAAAAGTATTAAACAAGTGGAGAATCGGGGCATCGATCCCCGTACCTCTCGCATGCTAAGCGAGCGCTTTACCATCTGAGCTAATTCCCCATGTCCGCATTCTCCTACTATCATAATCCCAATATTTTATGAATAAATGAAAATATTAAAAGCTTGAAGGCACTTGTCTGCAAGTAAAGACATTTTACTTTAATTCAAAAATTTCCAGATAATTAAATAAGGTCTAGTCATATATATGCCTCAGAAAATTAAAAAAGTATTAAACAAGTGGAGAATCGGGGCATCGATCCCCGTACCTCTCGCATGCTAAGCGAGCGCTCTACCATCTGAGCTAATTCCCCATGTCCGCATTCTCCTACTATCATAATCCCAATATTTTATGAATAAATGAAAATATTAAAAGCTTGAAGGCACTTGTCTGCAAGTAAAGACATTTTACTTGAATTCAAAAATTTCCAGATAATTAAATAAGGTCTAGTCATATATATGCATCAGAAAATTAAAAAAGTTTTAAACAAGTGGAGAATCGGGGCATCGATCCCCGTACCTCTCGCATGCTAAGCGAGCGCACTACCATCTGAGCTAATTCCCCATGTCCGCATTCTCCTACTATCATAATCCCAATATTTTATGAATAAATGAAAATATTAAAAGCTTGAAGGCACTTGTCTGCAAGTAAAGACATTTTACTTTAATTCAAAAATTTCCAGATAATTAAATAAGGTCTAGTCATATATATGCCTCAGAAAATTAAAAAAGTATTAAACAAGTGGAGAATCGGGGCATCGATCCCCGTACCTCTCGCATGCTAAGCGAGCGCACTACCATCTGAGCTAATTCCCCATGTCCGCATTCTCCTACTATCATAATCCCAATATTTTATGAATAAATGAAAATATTAAAAGCTTGAAGGCACTTGTCTGCAAGTAAAGACATTTTACTTGAATTCAAAAATTTCCAGATAATTAAATAAGGTCTAGTCATATATATGCCTCAGAAAATTAAAAAAGTATTAAACAAGTGGAGAATCGGGGCATCGATCCCCGTACCTCTCGCATGCTAAGCGAGCGCTCTACCATCTGAGCTTATTCCCCATGTCCGCATTCTCCTACTATCATAATCCCAATATTTTATGAATAAATGAAAATATTAAAAGCTTGAAGGCACTTGTCTGCAATTAAAGACATTTTACTTTAATTCAAAAATTTCCAGATAATTAAATAAGGTCTAGTCATATATATGCCTCAGAAAATTAAAAAAGTATTAAACAAGTGGAGAATCGGGGCATCGATCCCCGTACCTCTCGCATGCTAAGCGAGCGCTCTACCATCTGAGCTAATTCCCCATGTCCGCATTCTCCTACTATCATAATCCCAATATTTTATGAATAAATGAAAATATTAAAAGCTTGAAGGCACTTGTCTGCAATTAAAGACATTTTACTTGAATTCAAAAATTTCCAGATAATTAAATAAGGTCTAGTCATATATATGCCTCAGAAAATTAAAAAAGTATTAAACAAGTGGTGAATCGGGTCATCGATCCCCGGACCTCTCGCATGCTAAGCGAGCGCTCTACCATCTGAGCTAATTCCCCATGTCCGCATTCTCCTACTATCATAATCCCAATATTTTATGAATAAATGAAAATATTAAAAGCTTGAAGCCACTTGTCTGCAAGTAAAGACATTTTACTTTAATTCAAAAATTCCCAGATAATTAAATAAGGTCTAGTCATATATATGCCTCAGAAAATTAAAACAGTATTAAACAAGTGGAGAATCGGGGCATCGATCCCCGTACCTCTCGCATGCTAAGCGAGCGCTCTACCATCTGAGCTAATTCCCCATGTCCGCATTCTCCTACTATCATAATCCCAATATTTTATGAATAAATGAAAATATTAAAAGCTTGAAGGCACTTGTCTGCAAGTAAAGACATTTTACTTGAATTCAAAAATTTCCAGATAATTAAATAAGGTCTAGTCATATATATGCCTCAGAAAATTAAAAAAGTATTAAACAAGTGGAGAATCGGGGCATCGATCCCCGTACCTCTCGCATGCTAAGCGAGCGCTCTACCATCTGAGCTAATTCCCCATGTCCGCATTCTCCTACTATCATAATCCCAATATTTTATGAATAAATGAAAATATTAAAAGCTTGAAGGAACTTGTCTGCAAGTAAAGACATTTTACTTGAATTCAAAAATTTCCAGATAATTAAATAAGGTCTAGTCATATATATGCATCAGAAAATTAAAAAAGTATTAAACTAGTGGAGAATCGGGGCATCGATCCCCGTACCTCTCGCATGCTAAGCGAGCGCACTACCATCTGAGCTAATTCCCCATGTCCGCATTCTCCTACTATCATAATCCCAATATTTTATGAATAAATGAAAATATTAAAAGCTTGAAGGCACTTGTCTGCAAGTAAAGACATTTTACTTGAATTCAAAAATTTCCAGATAATTAAATAAGGTCTAGTCATATATATGCCTCAGAAAATTAAAAAAGTATTAAACAAGTGGAGAATCGGGGCATCGATCCCCGTACCTCTCGCATGCTAAGCGAGCGCTCTACCATCTGAGCTAATTCCCCATGTCCGCATTCTCCTACTATCATAATCCCAATATTTTATGAATAAATGAAAATATTAAAAGCTTGAAGGCACTTGTCTGCAATTAAAGACATTTTACTTTAATTCAAAAATTTCCAGATAATTAAATAAGGTCTAGTCATATATATGCCTCAGAAAATTAAAAAAGTATTAAACAAGTGGAGAATCGGGGCATCGATCCCCGTACCTCTCGCATGCTAAGCGAGCGCTCTACCATCTGAGCTAATTCCCCATGTCCGCATTCTCCTACTATCATAATCCCAATATTTTATGAATAAATGAAAATATTAAAAGCTTGAAGGCACTTGTCTGCAATTAAAGACATTTTACTTGAATTCAAAAATTTCCAGATAATTAAATAAGGTCTAGTCATATATATGCCTCAGAAAATTAAAAAAGTATTAAACAAGTGGTGAATCGGGGCATCGATCCCCGGACCTCTCGCATGCTAAGCGAGCGCTCTACCATCTGAGCTAATTCCCCATGTCCGCATTCTCCTACTATCATAATCCCAATATTTTATGAATAAATGAAAATATTAAAAGCTTGAAGCCACTTGTCTGCAAGTAAAGACATTTTACTTTAATTTAAAAATTCCCAGATAATTAAATAAGGTCTAGTCATATATATGCCTCAGAAAATTAAAACGGTATTAAACAAGTGGAGAATCGGGGCATCGATCCCCGTACCTCTCGCATGCTAAGCGAGCGCTCTACCATCTGAGCTAATTCCCCATGTCCGCATTCTCCTACTATCATAATCCCAATATTTTATGAATAAATGAAAATATTAAAAGCTTGAAGGCACTTGTCTGCAAGTAAAGACATTTTACTTGAATTCAAAAATTTCCAGATAATTAAATAAGGTCTAGTCATATATATGCCTCAGAAAATTAAAAAAGTATTAAACAAGTGGAGAATCGGGGCATCGATCCCCGTACCTCTCGCATGCTAAGCGAGCGCTCTACCATCTGAGCTAATTCCCCATGTCCGCATTCTCCTACTATCATAATCCCAATATTTTATGAATAAATGAAAATATTAAAAGCTTGAAGGAACTTGTCTGCAAGTAAAGACATTTTACTTGAATTCAAAAATTTCCAGATAATTAAATAAGGTCTAGTCATATATATGCATCAGAAAATTAAAAAAGTATTAAACAAGTGGAGAATCGGGGCATCGATCCCCGTACCTCTCGCATGCTAAGCGAGCGCACTACCATCTGAGCTAATTCCCCATGTCCGCATTCTCCTACTATCATAATCCCAATATTTTATGAATAAATGAAAATATTAAAAGCTTGAAGGCACTTGTCTGCAAGTAAAGACATTTTACTTGAATTCAAAAATTTCCAGATAATTAAATAAGGTCTAGTCATATATATGCCTCAGAAAATTAAAAAAGTATTAAACAAGTGGAGAATCAGGGCATCGATCCCCGTACCTCTCGCATGCTAAGCGAGCGCACTACCATCTGAGCTAATTCCCCATGTCCGCATTCTCCTACTATCATAATCCCAATATTTTATGAATAAATGAAAATATTAAAAGCTTGAAGGCACTTGTCTGCAAGTAAAGACATTTTACTTGAATTCAAAAATTTCCAGATAATTAAATAAGGTCTAGTCATATATATGCCTCAGAAAATTAAAAAAGTATTAAACAAGTGGAGAATCGGGGCATCGATCCCCGTACCTCTCGCATGCTAAGCGAGCGCTCTACCATCTGAGCTAATTCCCCATGTCCGCATTCTCCTACTATCATAATCCCAATATTTTATGAATAAATGAAAATAATTAAAGCTTGAAGGCACTTGTCTGCAAGTAAAGACATTTTACTTTAATTCAAAAATTTCCAGATAATTAAATAAGGTCTAGTCATATATATGCCTCAGAAAATTAAAACAGTATTAAACAAGTGGAGAATCGGGGCATCGATCCCCGTACCTCTCGCATGCTAAGCGAGCGCTCTACCATCTGAGCTAATTCCCCATGTCCGCGTTCTCCTACTATCATAATCCCAATATTTTATGAATAAATGAAAATATTCAAAGCTTGAAGGCACTTGTCTGCAAGTAAAGACATTTTACTTGAATTCAAAAATTTCCAGATAATTAAATAAGGTCTAGTCATATATATGCCTCAGAAAATTAAAAAAGTATTAAACAAGTGGAGAATCGGGGCATCGATTCCCGTACCTCTCGCATGCTAAGCGAGCGCTCTACCATCTGAGCTAATTCCCCATGTCCGCATTCTCCTACTATCATAATCCCAATATGTTATGAATAAATGAAAATATTAAAAGCTTGAAGGCACTTGTCTGCAAGTAAAGACATTTTACTTTAATTCAAAAATTTCCAGATAATTAAATAAGGTCTAGTCATATATATGCCTCAGAAAATTAAAAAAGTATTAAACAAGTGGAGAATCAGGGCATCGATCCCCGTACCTCTCGCATGCTAAGCGAGCGCACTACCATCTGAGCTAATTCCCCATGTCCGCATTCTCCTACTATCATAATCCCAATATTTTATGAATAAATGAAAATATTAAAAGCTTGAAGGCACTTGTCTGCAAGTAAAGACATTTTACTTTAATTCAAAAATTTCCAGATAATTAAATAAGGTCTAGTCATATATATGCCTCTGAAAATTAAAAAAGTATTAAACAAGTGGAGAATCAGGGCATCGATCCCCGTACCTCTCGCATGCTAAGCGAGCGCACTACCATCTGAGCTAATTCCCCATGTCCGCATTCTCCTACTATCATAATCCCAATATTTTATGAATAAATGAAAATATTAAAAGCTTGAAGGCACTTGTCTGCAAGTAAAGACATTTTACTTTAATTCAAAAATTTCCAGATAATTAAATAAGGTCTAGTCATATATATGCCTCAGAAAATTAAAAAAGTATTAAACAAGTGGAGAATCGGGGCATCGATCCCCGTACCTCTCGCATGCTAAGCGAGCGCTCTACCATCTGAGCTAATTCCCCATGTCCGCATTCTCCTACTATCATAATCCCAATATTTTATGAATAAATGAAAATAATTAAAGCTTGAAGGCACTTGTCTGCAAGTAAAGACATTTTACTTTAATTCAAAAATTTCCAGATAATTAAATAAGGTCTAGTCATATATATGCCTCAGAAAATTAAAACAGTATTAAACAAGTGGAGAATCGGGGCATCGATCCCCGTACCTCTCGCATGCTAAGCGAGCGCTCTACCATCTGAGCTAATTCCCCATGTCCGCATTCTCCTACTATCATAATCCCAATATTTTATGAATAAATGAAAATATTAAAAGCTTGAAGGCACTTGTCTGCAAGTAAAGACATTTTACTTGAATTCAAAAATTTCCAGATAATTAAATAAGGTCTAGTCATATATATGCCTCAGAAAATTAAAAAAGTATTAAACAAGTGGAGAATCGGGGCATCGATTCCCGTACCTCTCGCATGCTAAGCGAGCGCTCTACCATCTGAGCTAATTCCCCATGTCCGCATTCTCCTACTATCATAATCCCAATATGTTATGAATAAATGAAAATATTAAAAGCTTGAAGGCACTTGTCTGCAAGTAAAGACATTTTACTTTAATTCAAAAATTTCCAGATAATTAAATAAGGTCTAGTCATATATATGCCTCAGAAAATTAAAAAAGTATTAAACAAGTGGAGAACCAGGGCATCGATCCCCGTACCTCTCGCATGCTAAGCGAGCGCACTACCATCTGAGCTAATTCCCCATGTCCGCATTCTCCTACTATCATAATCCCAATATTTTATGAATAAATGAAAATATTAAAAGCTTGAAGGCACTTGTCTGCAAGTAAAGACATTTTACTTTAATTCAAAAATTTCCAGATAATTAAATAAGGTCTAGTCATATATATGCCTCAGAAAATTAAAAAAGTATTAAACAAGTGGAGAATCGGGGCATCGATCCCCGTACCTCTCGCATGCTAAGCGAGCGCTCTACCATCTGAGCTAATTCCCCATGTCCGCATTCTCCTACTATCATAATCCAAATATTTTATGAATAAATGAAAATAATTAAAGCTTGAAGGCACTTGTCTGCAAGTAAAGACATTTTACTTTAATTCAAAAATTTCCAGATAATTAAATAAGGTCTAGTCATATATATGCCTCAGAAAATTAAAAAAGTATTAAACAAGTGGAGAATCGGGGCATCGATCCCCGGACCTCTCGCATGCTAAGCGAGCGCTCTACCATCTGAGCTAATTCCCCATGTCCGCATTCTCCTACTATCATAATCCCAATATTTTATGAATAAATGAAAATATTAAAAGCTTGAAGGCACTTGTCTGCAAGTAAAGACATTTTACTTTAATTCAAAAATTTCCAGATAATTAAATAAGGTCAAGTCATATATATGCCTCAGAAAATTAAAACAGTATTAAACAAGTGGAGAATCGGGGCATCGATCCCCGTACCTCTCGCATGCTAAGCGAGCGCTCTACCATCTGAGCTAATTCCCCATGTCCGCATTCTCCTACTATCATAATCCCAATATTTTATGAATAAATGAAAATATTCAAAGCTTGAAGGCACTTGTCTGCAAGTAAAGACATTTTACTTGAATTCAAAAATTTCCAGATAATTAAATAAGGTCTAGTCATATATATGCCTCAGAAAATTAAAAAAGTATTAAACAAGTGGAGAATCGGGGCATCGATTCCCGTACCTCTCGCATGCTAAGCGAGCGCTCTAACATCTGAGCTAATTCCCCATGTCCGCATTCTCCTACTATCATAATCCCAATATGTTATGAATAAATGAAAATATTAAAAGCTTGAAGGCACTTGTCTGCAATTAAAGACATTTTACTTTAATTCAAAAATTTCCAGATAATTAAATAAGGTCTATTCATATATATGCCTCAGAAAATTAAAAAAGTATTAAACAAGTGGAGAATCGTGGCATCGATCCCCGTACCTCTCGCATGCTAAGCGAGCGCTCTACCATCTGAGCTAATTCCCCATGTCCGCATTCTCCTACTATCATAATCCCAATATTTTATGAATAAATGAAAATATTAAAAGCTTGAAGGCACTTGTCTGCAAGTAAAGACATTTTACTTTAATTCAAAAATTTCCAGATAATGAAATAAGGTCTAGTCATATATATGCATCAGAAAATTAAAAAAGTATTAAACAAGTGGAGAATCGGGGCATCGATCCCCGTACCTCTCGCATGCTAAGCGAGCGCTCTACAATCTGAGCTAATTCCCCATGTCCGCATTCTCCTACTATCATAATCCCAATATGTTATGAATAAATGAAAATATTAAAAGCTTGAAGGCACTTGTCTGCAAGTAAAGACATTTTACTTGAATTCAAAAATTTCCAGATAATTAAATAAGGTCTAGTCATATATGCCTCAGAAAATTAAAAAAGTATTAAACAAGTGGAGAGTCGGGGCTTCGATCCCCGTACCTCTCGCATGCTAAGCGAGCGCTCTACCATCTGAGCTAATTCCCCATGTCCGCATTCTCCTACTATCATAATCCCAATATTTTATGAATAAATGAAAATATTAAAAGCTTGAAGGCACTTGTCTGCAAGTAAAGACATTTTACTTTAATTCAAAAATTTCCAGATAATTAAATAAGGTCTAGTCATATATATGCCTCAGAAAATTAAAAAAGTATTAAACAAGTGGAGAATCGGGGCATCGATTCCCGTACCTCTCGCATGCTAAGCGAGCGCTCTACCATCTGAGCTAATTCCCCATGTCCGCATTCTCCTACTATCATAATCCCAATATGTTATGAATAAATGAAAATATTAAAAGCTTGAAGGCACTTGTCTGCAATTAAAGACATTTTACTTGAATTCAAAAATTTCCAGATAATTAAATAAGGTCCAGTCATATATATGCCTCAGAAAATTAAAAAAGTATTAAACAAGTGGAGAATCAGGGCATCGATCCCCGTACCTCTCGCATGCTAAGCGAGCGCTCTACCATCTGAGCTAATTCCCCATGTCCGCATTCTCCTACTATCATAATCCCAATATTTTATGAATAAATGAAAATATAAAAGCTTGAAGGCACTTGTCTGCAAGTAAAGACATTTTACTTTAATTCAAAAATTTCCAGATAATTAAATAAGGTCTAGTCATATATATGCCTCAGAAAATTAAAAAAGTATTAAACAAGTGGAGAATCGGGGCATCGATCCCCGTACCTCTCGCATGCTAAGCGAGCGCTCTACCATCTGAGCTAATTCCCCATGTCCGCATTCTCCTACTATCATAATCCCAATATTTTATGAATAAATGAAAATATTAAAAGCTTGAAGGCACTTGTCTGCAAGTAAAGACATTTTACTTGAATTCAAAAATTTCCAGATAATTAAATAAGGTCTAGTCATATATATGCCTCAGAAAATTAAAAAAGTATTAAACAAGTGGAGAATCGGGGCATCGATCCCCGTACCTCTCGCATGCTAAGCGAGCGCTCTACCATCTGAGCTAATTCCCCATGTCCGCATTCTCCTACTATCATAATCCCAATATTTTATGAATAAATGAAAATATTAAAAGCTTGAAGGCACTTGTCTGCAATTAAAGACATTTTACTTTAATTCAAAAATTTCCAGATAATTAAATAAGGTCTAGTCATATATATGCCTCAGAAAATTAAAAAAGTATTAAACAAGTGGAGAATCGGGGCATCGATCCCCGTACCTCTCGCATGCTAAGCGAGCGCTCTACCATCTGAGCTAATTCCCCATGTCCGCATTCTCCTACTATCATAATCCCAATATTTTATGAATAAATGAAAATATTAAAAGCTTGAAGGCACTTGTCTGCAATTAAAGACATTTTACTTGAATTCAAAAATTTCCAGATAATTAAATAAGGTCTAGTCATATATATGCCTCAGAAAATTAAAAAAAGTATTAAACAAGTGGAGAATCGGGGCATCGATCCCCGTACCTCTCGCATGCTAAGCGAGCGCTCTACCATCTGAGCTAATTCCCCATGTCCGCATTCTCCTACTATCATAATCCCAATATTTTATGAATAAATGAAAATATTAAAAGCTTGAAGGCACTTGTCTGCAAGTAAAGACATTTTACTTGAATTCAAAAATTTCCAGATAATTAAATAAGGTCTAGTCATATATATGCCTCAGAAAATTAAAAAAGTATTAAACAAGTGGAGAATCGGGGCATCGATCCCCGTACCTCTCGCATGCTAAGCGAGCGCTCTACCATCTGAGCTAATTCCCCATGTCCGCATTCTCCTACTATCATAATCCCAATATTTTATGAATAAATGAAAATATTAAAAGCTTGAAGGCACTTGTCTGCAATTAAAGACATTTTACTTTAATTCAAAAATTTCCAGATAATTAAATAAGGTCTAGTCATATATATGCCTCAGAAAATTAAAAAAGTATTAAACAAGTGGAGAATCGGGGCATCGATCCCCGTACCTCTCGCATGCTAAGCGAGCGCTCTACCATCTGAGCTAATTCCCCATGTCCGCATTCTCCTACTATCATAATCCCAATATTTTATGAATAAATGAAAATATTAAAAGCTTGAAGGCACTTGTCTGCAATTAAAGACATTTTACTTGAATTCAAAAATTTCCAGATAATTAAATAAGGTCTAGTCATATATATGCCTCAGAAAATTAAAAAAAGTATTAAACAAGTGGAGAATCGGGGCATCGATCCCCGTACCTCTCGCATGCTAAGCGAGCGCTCTACCATCTGAGCTAATTCCCCATGTCCGCATTCTCCTACTATCATAATCCCAATATTTTATGAATAAATGAAAATATTAAAAGCTTGAAGGCACTTGTCTGCAAGTAAAGACATTTTACTTTAATTCAAAAATTTCCAGATAATTAAATAAGGTCTAGTCATATATATGCCTCAGAAAATTAAAAAAGTATTAAACAAGTGGAGAATCGGGGCATCGATCCCCGTACCTCTCGCATGCTAAGCGAGCGCTCTACCATCTGAGCTAATTCCCCATGTCCGCATTCTCCTACTATCATAATCCCAATATGTTATGAATAAATGAAAATATTAAAAGCTTGAAGGCACTTGTCTGCAAGTAAAGACATTTTACTTTAATTCAAAAATTTCCAGATAATTAAATAAGGTCTAGTCATATATATGCCTCAGAAAATTAAAAAAGTATTAAACAAGTGGAGATAATTAAATAAGGTCTATTTATATATATATATATATACCTTTGAAAATGAAAAAAGTAATACTCAACTGGAGAATCTGGGTATCGATCCCCGTACCTCTCTCATGCTAGGCGAGCGCTCTACCATCTGAGTTAAATCCCCGTGTCTGCAGCCACCTACTATCATAATGCAAGAGTTTATGAATAGATGAAAATATTAAAAGCTTGAAGGCGATTGTCTGCAAGTAAAGAAGTTCTACTGCAATTCCAAAATGTTCAGATATTTAAATAAGGTATACTTATATATATACTTTAAAAATAAATAAGTAATGAGCAACTGGAGAATGTTGGTATTAAGATAATCAAAGTAGGTCAATTTATATATAATGTAAAAATAAAAAAACGGGATAAACAACTGGACAATCGGGGTATCGACCCCCGTACCTCTCGCATGCTAAACGAGCGCTCTACCAACTGAACTAATTCCCCGTGTCAGCATTAACCTACTATCATGAATGAATGAAAATATTAAAAGCTTGAAGGCACTTGTCTGCAAGTAAATTCATTCTACTTGAATTCTAAAAGTTTCAGATAAGTAAATAAGGTCTATTTATATATATATACCTTAGAAGATTACAATTGTAATAAACAACTGGAGAATCGGGGATCGATCCCCGTACCTCTCGCATGCTAAGCTAGGGCTTAACCAACTGAGCATCTGCATTCTCCTCTTATAATAATCACAATAGTTTATGAATAAATGAAAATATTAAAAGCTGGAAGGCACTTGTCTGGAAGTAAATTCAGTCTACTTTAATTCCAAAATTTTCAGATAATTGAATAAGATCTATTAATATGAATTTAGGAAAACTCGTCCCGGGAAAACTCGTTTCGGGAAACCTCGTCTCCGGAAAACTCGTCTCGGGAAAACTCGTCCCCTTTCGCCAGGTAGGAAAACTGGTCCCTTATTGAATAAATATCGATTGAAAACACATTTTATAATCGTTCTTGAAGGAGATATTGTTTTTTAAAATAAACTATAGCCCCCCCCCATAATATTTGTTTAAAAATAATTTTACTTGTTTAATGTTTTTTTCTTTTTTTCTTTTTAAATAAAATCGATTTTCTAAGTGTCCGTTTTCTACCTAACTGGCTAAGTTCTTAGTGGTTTAACTTATTTTAAAGCGTTTATTATGTTCATACAAAGTTAATTACAAATTTTTTTTTGTTCTTTTTTTAACGATGTTTTTTGGAGTCATAAAAACAATAAAAAAACCCAGAAATTAAAAAAACAGGGAGCGATTCGATTCTTCGTACGCTTTTGGTTTTGTTTTTTAATTATGATAGTTTTTTTGTTGTTATGTTTTTGTTTTCTGTCATACCAAATGCACTCATGCGTTATTTAAAATTATGATTGTATCAATTATCAACATTTATTGTCGTCCTGTCAAATTTTGCAAAAATTAACTAATAAATTAAAAGCGAAATATTTTTTTGGCGCGAGAGATGCCATTTGCTAACAATCTCTCGTTAACTCATTTTTAACTTTTTAAATTTTTACTTAAAAATTCTAAAATCAATCATTAAGAGAGAAAGTAATCACTAAATAAATTTATTAATCAATTTTATTGAAAACTCCCTATCGTTTATCATGTTGGTTGCTTTTCGAAGGGAGATATAGGTTTTATCCCCCCTCTCTCTCTAAATTATATTTTTAAAAATATTAAAATTTATTATTTTCTTTTTAAAACCAAATCTCCCTCAGTAATTTCTTTAATTTTCTATTTTTTAGCGATTATCAAGACCCCCTAAGATGTGATATACCGGGCATTATTTCTCGTTCTCCCGTAACACTGTATATGTTTTTTTTTTTTTTTTTTTTTTTTACCAAATAAACGATTCAAAATAAATTAAATAAACAACATAGTCGGCGAGATAGAAAAATCGATATTTCCCTTTTATAAACAACAATATATAAGTAAATTCTTTTTATATTAATATAAAAAAAATATGCGGTCTCGTTTATGAACATAAACGCTTTTATTAAAAAAAACAAAAAAACATTAAACAAGTAAAAAATATTATGGGGGGGAGCTATAGTTTAAAAAACAATATCTCCTTCAAGAACGATCATAAAATGTGTTTTCAATCGATATTTATTCAATAAGGGACCAGTTTTCGTACCTAGCGAAAGGGGGCCAGTTTTCCGGAGACGAGTTTTCCGGAGACGAGTTTTCCCGGGACGAGTTTTCCCGGCACCATTTATATATATATATACCTTAGAAAATGAAAAAAGTAATAAACAACCGGAGAATCGGGGTATCGATCCTTGTCCGTCTCGCATGGTAAACGAGTTCTCTACCATCTGAGCTAATTCCCAGTGTCTGCATGAACGTATTATCATAATCACAATAGTTTATTAATAAATGAAAATATTAAAAGCTTGAAGTCACGAGTCCGCAAGTAAATTCATTCTACTTTAATTTCAAAATTTTCAGATAATAAAATGAGGTCTATTTATATATATATACCTTAGAAAATGAAAAAGTAATAAACAACTGGAGAAATTCTACTTAAATTCCACAATAATTAGATAAGTAAATTAGGTCAATTTATATATATATACTTTAGAAAATGAAAAAAAGTAATAAATAACTGGAGAATCATGGCATCGATCCCCGTATCTCTCGCATGCTAAGCGAGCACTCTACCATCTGAGTTAATTCCCCATGTCCGCTATTACTGATTATCATAAGCACAATATTTTATGAATAAATGTATATATTAAAAGCTTGAAGGCACTTTTCTGGAAGTAAAGAACTTCTCCTTGAATTCCAAAATATTTAGATAATTAAATTAGGTCAATTCATATATATACCTTAGAAAATTAAAAAATTAATAAACAACTGGAGAATCGAGGCATCGATCCCCGTACCTCTCGCATGCTAAGGGAGCGCGTTACCATCTGAATTTATTCCCCATGTCCTCATTCACCGATTATCATAATCACAATAGTTTATGAATAAATGTATACATTAAAAGCTAGAAAGCACTTGTCTGGCAGTAAAGAACTTTTACTTGAATTCCACAATTTTCAGACAATTAAATAAGGTAAATTTATATATATAACTTTAAAAATGAAAAATGTAATAAACAAGTTGAGTATTGGCATAGCGATCCCCGTACCTCTCGCATGCTAAGCAAGCGCTCTACCATCTGAGATGATCCCCCATGTCTGTGTTAAACTATTATCATAATCACAATAGTTTATGAATAAATGGATATATTAAAAGCTTGAAGGCACTTGTCTGGAAGTACAGAAATTCTACTTAAATTCCAAAATTTTCAGATAATTAAATAATATACATTTATATATATTCCTTAAAAAAAAACAAAAAAAAACTATAAAACAACTGCTTAATCGGGGAAGCGCTGCCCGTACCTCTCGCACACTAAGCGAGAGCTCGACCATCTGAACTGATTCATCATGTTTTCAGTCCCCCATTATTATAATCAAAATAGTTCATGAATAAATGAAAATAATAAAAGCTGTCAGGCACTTGTCTTCAAGTAAAGAAATTTTGCTTAAATTCCAACATATTTAGATAATTAAATTAGGTAAATTCATATACATACCTCAAAAAACATAAAAAAGTAATGAATAACCGGGGAATCGCACCTCTCGCATGCTAAGCGAGATCTTGACGATCTGAGCCAATTCCCATTTGTTTCGATTCTCCATTAACATAATCACAATAGTTTATGAATAAATGAAAATATTAAAAGCTTGAAGGCACTTGTTTGGAAGTAAAGAAATTCTACTTGAATTCCAAAATTTTTAGATAATTAAATTAGCTAAATTTTTATATATACCTTAAAAAATGAAAGAAGTAATAAACAACGGAAGAATCGGGGCATCGTTCCCCTACCTCTCGGATGCTTAATTATGATAGATAGGTATCCCGAACAGGGTTGTAAAAAGAGGGGGGGGGAGAAACAGGAAATAGAGCTGAGTTAAGAAAGGAAATAAGACCAAATGAGAGCGGCAGTTGACATTTTTAAAAGAAAAAGAAAATAGAGAAAGAAAAAAAAAACGTTTTGGGAAAGAGAACGGCAGTTGACAGTTTTAGAAGGAGAAATACGATCGTTTTTGTAGTTTTTGAAATTGAATTGGTTTATGGTAAAAAAAAAAAGACAACGAAATGTGTGATTTTGTTTGTATATTTGAAATCGTAGTCTTTTGTTATCGATCGGCAGGGACCATCAAGAGACGTTAAAAAAAAATAAGGAATTTGACGTTACCGCTTGATTGGGGAAACGCATAGTCGGTGGTGTCATGGGGGCGGCGGATTGAGATGCAAGGAAAATTTGCGTCTGGGAAAGCGAAGGTTACTAATGAAATTGTAATAGACGTTGCACTGAAAGTAAGTATGAGTTAACTTGTTGATGCGAAACTAAAGGCATGAAGAACTGTAATAGAAAAATGCGTCGAGGAAGCTAGAAAGAATTGGCTAAATACGATGTGATCCCGACAGGAGGGGTGTGAAAACGTGCAGATTGCACTGTGTATGAGCCAGAGTGTGGAGGTTGAGAAACGGGCAATGTGTACTAGTCCTAAAGGCATGAAGAATTGAGTGATCAAAGGTTTAACGACACACACGGTATGTCTGCACGAGGTGCCAGAAAAGCTCTCATAAGAATAAATTAAAGATAAAGTAATGATTTGCCTGAGATCAGTTGTGAGACATTTAGCCTGTCAAATAAAGGGACGTTTGGTTGGAGAATTTTATTAAAATTAAAGGGGGGAAAAAACTGAGATTGGGGGAAGCAAGGTTCCTGTCAGCCTAAGAGCAATGAACCAGGTAGACCAGAAGTAGTTAACCGGGTAGCAATCTGATAATGGACTAGGTTGCAATTGTTGGTGCTGTCGTATGCATGTCGGGCCCTTGTGTGCACGTGGTGTTGACAGGCTGTACTATGGACCACTCTCTCAGATGTGCTAGGAAATAGAAACCAATGGGGATAGACAGGAGAGAAACTAAAGCATGTGCCCCATGGAATTTGAACGTTAAATCTTGAAGGATAGAACAAACGAAAATTGATAGAACCGTGATTTGATTGAAGAAAATAAATACATAAAGGGAACTGTTTCGTCTATTTTAATATTTGTATTGAAATATACTAATTTTTTAGAAAAATTTTTTTTAGATGAGGACTGATAACGTGTGTAATTGTTGTGTAGCATTCTCACCTGTTGTGAATAGGGGATCATTTGGCATGAGAATTGTCATAAGATGTGATATGAATTGTTTGGAAATGATGTTGAAGCATTTCAACTGTCGAATAGAAAATCAGTTGGTCTGAGAGCTTTCATGAAATGTGAATAATATATTGTTGGAAGTGATGTTAAGGCATTTAAACTGGTCTGAGAGGTTTCATAGTGTGTGAGGTGGTAAATTGGTTGGAAGTGGCATGAAAACATTTAGGCTGTCAAAGGAAAAAATCATTTAGCCTGGGAATTTACATAAAAAATGAAATCAATCGCATGGTAAATAGTTTTGAAGCATTTGAACTGTCAAGTAGAATGTCTTACAGAAACTGACGGTGCTGATATTATTCTGTTTTGGAAAAAATTAAAAATGCTTCAGTCGAGAAGGATTTCTCCTTCACAGGACGGGGATTGAATATGTTGAGTGTAGTGTTGGAACAGTTGTTACCCTTGGTCTCAGGCCAGAATGGCGCTGCTGGCACAAATTCCGGGAGTGAAGAGTAGGATTGCCTCGGTCGGGAAAGATCTTTCCTTCGCTGGATCAGAATGGTGCATGTTGGGTGTGGCATCAGGGCGGATGCTGCCCCGTATTCCGAGTGAGAGAATGCTTATGGGACACGTGAAGGTACAAAAAGTTTGGGTATCGTAGAGTTTAGTAAAAGCTGCACAGGAAAGTGTGACATTGTGCAAGTATGGTTTGGGAAACATATTGGCTGTGGTGGAGACCTAGTTTCTTTGCACCAGGGTAGTTAGGAGGAACGGTGTGCACCTCCCCTGGCTGGCACGTTGTGTTGTTTTTATATTTGGGACTGCTGTGAAGAAATGATGAGGTGTAAACGGAGATGCTCTGTGAGATAGCATGTGATGGTTGTGCAATAAGCAAAAGTGTTCTGCAGGTTGGCAGGAGATATGCAGTCCATTGAGAAGGTTCTGACATTGTGGAAGTATGAAATATCATTGGGAAATTTTCCCCGATGCCAAGAGGTGTGCATGAGCTGAGGAAGTGAGTTATTTCTCTTCGTGTAAAGAATTGAGTGGAAAAAAAAATAATGAATAAATAAAATAAAATACAAAAATAGGTTGAAAAATTGGATGTGTGTAAAAATAATCACCTAGCAAACAATTTTAGAGTAGAATTAAATAGGCAGAAAGGCCTGGAACCAATTGAGATCTCAGGTGACACATTATTCTGGGACAGCAAATGGCGATTGAAGATGGGCTGAGCCTTCCCAGTTACCGAACAAAATTATGGTTGAACAAGGACTTAAAATGAAAATCTAAAGAAAAGAAAAAGATTGTTTTGCATGCATATAAACCAAGTCGTAGAGAAGGACCGAAATTAAAAAAAAATTAAAAATGGAAAGCGGGGGGGGGGTGAAAAAAAACGTTCTGCATGCATATGGTCTGATGGGTTGTATTTAAAGGGAAGAAAAAAATGTTATACATGCGCATGGATTAAGTCGTGGAGATGGACTGAAAGTAAATAAGAAAAAAGAAAAAGTGAAAGAAACCCCATGGTTTGCATATACATGGTTTGATGAGTTGCAGTTATAAAGAAGGACTGAAAATAAAGAAGAGAAAACTGTTTTGCATGTACGTAGTTTGCAGTTACCTTAAAAGGACTAGTAAAGTGAAAAGAAAAAGAGGAATTAACCCCTGAGGAAAAAAAACTGCATGTGTAGATGAATATAGAATCTCTGACTCAGAAACTGTTGAGGTTGCAATTAGACTTTTTACTTGGGGTAATACTGGGTATTTTGTTTCTTTGTTTTTCTAACAGGGCTGATTGGAAATGCTTCAATGGCTGCATTTCCCCCATAAGGATTGAAGGGATATGACACTATTGGTGTCATGAATGCATGCAGCGAGGTGCATATTGCGGTGAGAGGGGGTGTTTGACCGGACGGGATGGGGTGAAAGAGTGCAGAGAAATGCAACACCTTAGCTAGGAAAATAGGACCAACTGCCTATATGTCACTATGAGCTTGTGAAAGGCAAAGCAGATGTTATATTGTCTCAAAAAGGGAGACAGATTTGGAATTATCTACATGTCAAAAGAAATGGTCATATTAGAAGTGACATTAGATGATAACGGACCACACACACAGTGCTGGACAAAGACAACCCCCTGGGGACTGCCAATAGATATCAGTGTGAACAACCACCCCCTCCCAGGAAAGGGGGGGGAGAGAGAGTAAAAGAGAGAGAGAGTTGCTGAGTGGACAAGACGAAGGGTAAGCTCTAAGAGGAAGAAAGAAAGGGTGTTTGCAACCACTCTCTGAAGGAGGGTTGGGGAAAAGGGTTGGATTTAGAAAAAGGAATTCTAAAAAGAGTAGAGTCGTAGCCAGCAAGCTGAACAGCTGGGCTGGTCAAGCGCTCCCGATTTGGGAGCCCTCAGAGCCTTATGTTATGATGTTAACTAGCCTGTGTTAATGGGAAATCTGTGACTTTACTGGTCTAGTCTTACATCGTTTCACTGCTATAGTCAGTCACCTCAATTTAGACAGCAGCTGTTATGAAGTAATGAAATTAATAAATAGTTTGTTATTGTTATAAACCGGAGTTCTGTTTGTTTGTGGTGAGGACTCTTGATTTTGCAGCAAGCCTAGAGGACCAGAGGAGTGATTGATGTACCCGGAGATTACCTATACAGGGTAAGAGACGATTCGATCGAGAAGCAAAGCGCTCCACCATGAAAACACAGTGGGTGAAGACGATCAACAAGCCAACTTGTGGCGGGACAATGTACGATCGAAAGAACACCTGTCATATCGGGTGGAATCCGACGAGGTTAAGGACACCCTGTGTGGTTGGTGCGGTCTCGGTCTCGTTATATAGGCATTCAATTCTCCATTGTAGGCATTCAATTCTCCCCTGTAGGCATTCAATTCTCCCCTATAGGCATTCAAATCTCCAGTGTAGGCATTCAATTGTGCCCAGTAGGCATTCAATTCACCCCATGTAGGCATTCAATTCTCCCTTGTAGGCATTCAATTCTCCCCTCTAGGCATTCAATTCTCCAATGTAGGCATTCATTTCTCCCCAGTAGGCATTCAATTCTTCCCATGTACGTATTCAATTCTCCCCTGTATGCATAAATTCTCCACTGTAGGCATTCGATTCTCTCATGTAGGCATTGGATTCTCCCCATGCAGGTATTCAATTCTCTCCTATAGGCATTCAATTTACTCCATGTACGCATTCAATTCTCCCCAGTAGTCATTCCATTCTCCCCATGTAAGAATTCAGTTCTCTCCTGCAGGCATTCAATTCTTCACAGTAGGCATTCAATTCTCCCTTGTAGGCATTCAATTCGCCCATGTGGCATTCAATTATCCACTGTACGCATTCAATTCTCCCCATGTAGGCATTCAATTCTCGCCATGTAGGCATTCAATTCTCCAATATAAGCATTCAATTCTCGAGTGTAGGCATTCAATTCTCCTCAGTAGGCATTCAATTCGCCACATTTCCCCCTGTATGCATTCAATTCTCCCCTGTATGCATTCAATTCTCCCTGCAGGCATTCCCTTCTCCCCAGTAGGCATTCAATTCTCCCCTGTACGCATTCAATTTTCCCCTTTATGCATTCAATTCTTCACAGTAGGCATTCAATTTTCCCCTATAGGCATTTAATTCTTCCCTGTAGGCATTCAATTCTCCTCTGTAGGCATTCAATTCTCCACTGTAGGCATTCAATTCTCACCGGTAGGCATTCAGTTCTCCCTAGTAGGTATTCAATTCTCCTCTGTAGGCTTTCAATTCTCCCCATGTAGGAATTCAATTCTCCAGTATAGGCATCTAATTATCCCCTGTAGGCATTCAATTCTCCCCTGTAGGCATTCAATTCTCCCATGTAGGCATTCAATTCTCCACTTTAGGCATTCAATTCTCCCCATGTAGGTATTCAATTCTCCCCTGTAGGCAATTGAATTCTCCACTGTAGGCATTCAATTTTCCCTTGTTTGCATTCAATTCTCCACTGTAGACATTGAATTCTCCCCTGTATGCATTCAGTTATCCCCTGCAGGCATTTAATTCTCTCATGTAGGCATTCAATTCTCCCCATGTAGACATGTAGGCAATTCTTCCCAAGTTGGCATTATTTAATTATATAATTAATTAATTAATTAATTAATTAATCGGTTTTATAAATGTGTAACCTAATGTGATTAGTTAAATAAGCTAATCACTAACAAAATCGGGAATTATCTCAGATGGTAGAGCGCTCGTTAAGCATGCGAGAGGTACGGGGACAGATGCCCCGATTGCTCAGTAGTTTGTAACTTTTTAAACAAAATTTTTACGTATATTTAATTTAATTGATATAAATACTTCCCTAGTGTAATCATCTTTAACAATTTTAATTCAACTGTAATTTCTTGACTTACTGACGGGTGTCTACAAGCTTTTCATATTTTCATTAATTTATAAACCATTGTGATTAGTTAAATGAGCTCATAAATAACTAAGTAGGGAATTAGCTCAGATGGTAGAGCGCTCGCTTAATATGCGAGAGATACGGGAATCGATGCTCCGATTCTCCAGTAGTTAGTTACCTTCTTCAAATTTTTAACGCATATTTAATTGCATTGATACAAATATTTACATAATTTAATCAATTTTTTTAATTAGTCGCCATGTTGAACCGGCAGGAATACTCCTACTTGGGACGGACGCAAAAAGGAGAGTTTGACGTGCATGTGTAACACTGAAATCACTTATTGCAGAGGAAACTGGTGTGGCAGGAACTGAGCTGGTTGCTGCAATGGCCGACAGAGAACACTGGCAATCGGATTTTGTTCACGTTTCACCTGCGTCTACTGGCATTGGATTGAAACAATAAAGCAAAAGTTAACTTTCTGTCCGAATCTTTTGCATTTATTACTATTCGATTTTTATTTATATTCGTTCTTGCTTGACTGGCTTCGCATTTTGATCGTCAATCTAATGCATTTACGGACGTTCCTCTTAGCATTAAACATTCAGATATGTATTTGGGAGGGTGGGGATCAGGACCAGGAGCCATTCGATGATAAAGGTTAATGAAACGGGATCGTTTGCGTGCGAAAGATGAGGAACATGATAGGCGTACTCTCATGGATCAATGCTATGAACTTTGCCCCGGCAAAGAAGCTATGTTCAAAGAAAGTTCGCTTTACGCTGGGCACATGAAAAGAGAAAAATATTTTATGGTTGCGGTAATAATGCAAGATCTTGTTATAAATGCCTTACAAGGAGGAACCAATGATTGGAGCTCAGTCGAGATGTAACGTTGTTCGGCAGCTAACACGTTTTATATTCCGTCGCAAAGTAGATAGGGAATAGAAAAGAACCTGGACTCGCTTTTTCTTTGCACAAACAACATTAATTTCCTCATTGTTACGGCTGTGCGTAACCCACGTGATTGTTCCTCTAACGAGATCTCGAACGTTATTCACGCCTCTCACGTGATCTCATTTTTAAAGTTTTTATTTTTCCCTACCGGGGATATCATTTCGCATTCATTTGCATGTAGTGACCGGCGAAATTACAATAGGGAGGACAGAGACGAACCACGTCTTTTATGTGAGAAATGTATCGTGGAGGAGAGATTAAATATTTTTCATCTATGCACACAGTGCCAACTAGCTACACATGCGTTTCATATCCGTATACTAAACTCTACTCAGCCATTGAACACCGTTGAAGTAAATGTTAGACTCAGAAGCGGATGATAGTTCATCTAGAAAGACTGAATTTCATAAATAAAAGACTGGAGGGATGTGACATTACACACATTTACACACGTGTTTAGCATGTAGGGACCCAAGACGTTGTAGACTCCGTCGCAAGGAACATAAGAAAGGAAGAGAAGTAATTCAACTCGCTGTTTCAAGTTTTAATATAATACTTTTATTCCTCTTTCTCTCGCCACGCATGACTTTACCTTCTCGGTTGCGATGTCATTTACGTCTCTAACGTGATCGTGATCACCAGTCTGTGCACCCGTTCTTCTTTTATAGTCTTCTTTTTCCTTGCCATGACGTCTCTTGGCACACGGCTCGGCCATTTGCATGTAGCTGCCATGCACGCGTCCGCGCTCTGTTACAGGATATCATAAGACTGGAAACACATCTAGGTGAGATGGACGAAGATAATAAATTGGTTGGATCATCCGTAACTGTACACATTTGGTTTTCATAATTAATTAGATCATCCGTAACTGTACACATTTGGTTGTCTTAATTATATTTTCTTTTCGTCGTTGTTTTATATTTTTGAATTTTTCCCTCGGTACCAAAACCAACAGAGTTTAAGCCATTGTTGAGATGGCTATTTCCCGGTTAACCGGAGATGTATCTGTGGTTCTGTGCAGTTCTGCAAGCTCAATCCTCCCAGGTTTTACCACCTTACTCTTTAAAAGAGGATTAGGTTATTGCTAATCACCTGAGGCGCTCCTATACTGACGGGGCTACTTAAGCATTGTTTTACGAACCAAAACGCTCTTCCTCTAAAGCGTTGGCTATTCAAATTTCACTTTCCGACTCTTGTGTCACATCATTCCGTCGTATGTGGGGGATATCTGAGTTAAGCGTTACAGTTGTAGTCTGGACCATGTTTGAATTGTGTTCGTTAGCCAATCAGCAACCTCCATTGCCAATCGCAAACCTACGTCGACCGTCGTTCCGTCTCAGCATCTCCACCAAACCTCTCGTTCTTCCTCTGTCCTCCTTTTAAACTCTAACGTTTGTACCACCACCTCCTCCTCCTCCTCCTCTTCCTCCTCCTCCTCCACCCGTTAAGCATTCCCTTTCCCCGGTGTCTATCAATACCCTCCACCCTCACACACGCCAAATAAGACTAAGACATTTTTTTTTTTACATATATATCTCCTTTCCCTCCTCCCGCCTAACACATCCTTACCCACAGACTTTGTAACACGTGACATATGAACTTGAGAAGGATGACCTCTTTTTCATTCGCCCCCCCCTCACCCTTCGCTCGTCCACCCTCTTCCACCGACCAAATTCTGTCCAACAACGGGGGAGGGGTGAGGGTAGAGACGATCGACCCTAACCCTTACCCTCCCCTAACACACATGACCGTCTTGTTATTTCTGTACAGTCAAATGAAATTTTTTCTTCCGTTTTTTTTCTTTGAAATTTTTTACTTTTTCCGAATGAGTTTTTTGTCCTTCGACATTTTTTCCTTCTTCGTTCTTTTTTTTATTATTTTAAATTACTTTCTTCTTCCCCTATATCTCTTTCTGTGTATATATATATATATATATATATATATATATATATATATATATATATATATAATTTAAGGTTGGTATTTTCCAGAGGTAAGGTAACCAGAGAAATATAACGAGATTAATACAAGAGTGCTCAATACTGAAGTAGAGCAAGGTATACTTTCAATTTGTTTTTACATAAGCAGTAATGTAATGTGTTGCTACGCAGTCATGAGCATATTTCGTTGTTCTAGTATTTACTAACTAGAGATCTCTTCAGGCCACAACCCTTACAGGTCTTAAGATAAAGAATTCCACTTTCGAATTTTAAGAGTTGTTGCCTGAAGAGGTCTCTAGTTACTAAATCTTAGAAGACCGAAATATGCTCATGGCTGTGTAGCAACACATTACTGCTTATTTAAAAACAAAGTGAAAGTATATATATATATATATATATATATATATATATATATATATATTATTTTACGTGCATAAAGTATACCTATGGACATGCATGTTTCTAGCTTTTAGCCGTCGTCAGCACAGGTTAGGATCGAACTCATGACATAAGTATCCGCATTCTGACGACGGCTAAAAGCTAGAAACACGCTTGTCCATAAGTATACTTTAACGCACGTAAAATAATATTTAATAATATGAATAAATAAACACGTTCCAAAAGCTCATAAAACCACTAAGGCAGCGGGGGAAAAATAGCAGCCTTTCGAAATTGTTAATATCGCTAAAAAAAAAAATGCCAACAACAAACCTTATATATATACAGGGTGGTCACTAGAAAGCGGGGAATTTGTCAAACAATGATTTATTGTTTACAAAGAATAATTTTTACAAAGTGTTTCAAAGACAAATGTTATATTATACTCATATATACTCAAAATGTCGTCTGTGTGTTTCACTTCAGAGTTTTAACCTAGAAATCCAAGCCCGTGTGGCGTCTTGAAGAGTAACTTGTGGGATATAATTCCAAGCTCTTGCCATGCACGTTTTCAAGTCAACAATAGAGTGTATGGCACGTCGACAGTTCTGCGTCTCTGTTAATAACAAGCTCTAAACTGATGCTTCGTAATTGTGGAAAAATAAAAAAGAAAAACACGGCCATACATTTTGTCCGTCTCCAAGTCGGATTTTCACTTTTGAAAAGAATTATCATCTGCCTTCGAAAATCTGAAAGCTGTTTCCTACTGCTCCCGTCCATGATGTGGGATCAAAATCTAAATCCAAGAAATAAATAAGCAAGATGTCATGAAATGAATATGCAGATTGCAGACGTATTCGACAACAAAAGAACCAATAAAAAATAGCAATCCCGCATTTTATTCATGATCTAAGCTGACATCGTGATGTTTCGTAGTTAAATTTTAAATTCTGAAAAAAAACAACAACAACATATAGAGACATATATTCGATTTAAGAATTTATTGTTTGACAAAAGGAATATATAGAAGGGGTTATTTTATTTATGTTGTTTTTCAGAATTTAAAATTTAACCACGAAACTTATATATTGCTCTTTTCTTAAATATTGAGATTTTCCTTTTTGGCTAGGATCACCTTGAAAGTATTACTTCAAGTAATATCTATCAGGATTTTTCATCTGAATTCTATCAGTGTCTTATTTCGCTTATATATATATATATATATATATATATATATATATATATATATATATATATATATATATATATATATATATATATATTTCCTGTCTGTTTGTTTGTTCACAATTTGATTAATATATACTAAACGTGTCTTACTTTAATCTTTCATTTATTTCCATATATTGTATGATACTTGGAAAATATACAATTAAGAGATCACCTTATTTGCATATGGCATTAAGAAATATTGATTTTACTAAATAGCGGTATCTTAGTTAATGTTTTTAGCAAGAGAATTATTTTAAGTATTCTATTTAAAATTGTTATTTAATAAATTTTAAACAACAATTATATTGATAATATATTTAATTTATATTGGAATTAATATTTCCAACAGCGACCTTTTTTAAACTTTTTTTAGAGTTATTTGCCCCTAGATGCTATCTATAAAAAAACAAAAACAAACGTTTACCAAATATCATTTGGTAATTTCATTAAGTTTCTAGCTGAAAAAATAATTCCGTGTAGATAGAAAAGATGTTAGGCTTTTTATTGTTTTTTTTTAATATGAAGAAAACAAAAACAAACAAAAAACATTTACGAATAATATTACGGTTGAAGGAGGGGGGGCAACATCAAAATCCTGTAGAGAAGACTACCGAAGACTGATGTGAGACTCGCCGCTGTATACGGCTCTAAGTGCTTATCGACAATTAGGAAGGCGAAGCGAAGATTCACCGTCATAGAAAGCAAAATGCTTCGCTTGAGATCTAGAATTACACTGCATGACCATTTTTGCAACGAGGATATCCGAAAGCGCTATAGCATTGCAGAGATTGAAGCTTAGTTAAAGGAATGTCCGCTTAGATAGCTGTGACGTGTGCTTAGGGTCAAAGACGACACGTTCATGAAATCGTCCAAGAGGTACGCCGATAATCAGATGGGCATGGGCCCTGCACAATGATTTCTGCATAATCGACTTTCACTCGGACTTTGCCCCCCCCCCACACACACGCACACAAAGAATGTATGTATAAAAAGAATAATTATTATTTAACCAGCAGAATGACCCGACGTTGCACAGGATTGACTGATGATCAATAAATGTTTCACATTCCCATATTTTTATGATCATCGAAATCGATGAGCTAGCTCATTTTTTAATCAAATCGATTGATCGCCGGCTTTAATTAGGGACTCATCGCGATGCATGTGGAGAGAGCTTCACAAACCTCTCGCAGTAATTTCACAATACATTGCAGTCTACATTGCACGGTAGGAAAACCTACTGTTAATTTTGTAAAATTATTTTTATATATAATTTTTTTAATTACATTTTCACCCCAAACAAGGCACATTGCCACTTTGGTGTAGGTGGCTACTATCAGGGGCAACAACTACTGGGGTACTATGTGGGATTTGGGCAGCAAGATGTCGGTTCACGTTACACTTGAACTTCTGCATGTCAGTACAGTTGAGGAAGCAGGGACCTGGAATTGAATTCCAGAGTCTAGCGGTTCTGGGAAAGAAACTACTGGAGTAGAAATATCTTTTACATCAAGGGATCTCTACTGTGTGGGGGTGGGATCTAGCTGCCTGTCGGATTTGTCGAGTGTCTACCTCGTGGGGGCACAAGTGTCTGCAGTTCGCCAGAGCATTTACCACTAAAATACTTGTAGAACAGGCAGAGGGATGCAACATTTCGTCGATGGGACAGAGGCTTAGATGCCAGTTCTGGGCCTATCAGATTTGCGACTCCCTTTTGAACCTTGTCTAGGAGCGAGATACTAGTAGCAGATGCACCAGCCCAAATGTGACAGCAATACTCTATACATGGGCGAATGGTGGCCTTATAGAGGTATAGGCTACTTTCGAGTGTTAGTAGTTTTCTAGCATGGTAGAGAGAGCCTATCTTTTTCGCAGCGGCCCTGGCAATGCCTTCAATGTAATTGTTCCAACTCATATTTCCTGTGAACATTAGGCCAAGCAGTTTGAAAGATGTACTGTCAGATAAAGAGTCACTGGCCATTGCTATTGGTGGCAGAGAAGTTTTCTTGTAATTATTGAAGGAAACCAGTTTAGTCTTGGCAGCATTGAATGTGACCATCCATTATTGCTCCCATTCCACTACAGATTGGAGGTCATCCTCTAGTGTTTTTCCCATTTCTTTAGATATGTGTTCATTTGTTTTCCTGTCATGCTTGTTATAGAGTGTGGCGTCATCAGCATATATACCCATCTTAGAGGCAATTTTGTTGGGAGATCATTAGTCAATATTCGGAACAATAGAGGTCCAAGGATAGACCCCTGAGACACTCCCACATTTATATCATATTGTTTAGATGTACGACTGTCGAGGACAACCTGGATTCTTCTCTTATCTAAGAAGGATTTAATTATGTTAAGCATTCTACCAGTGATATCGTATGATTTAATTTTCCTGAGAAGACCCTCATGCCATACCCTATCAAAAGCCTTACATATATCTAGAGTCACCGCTCTGCCCTCCCCCGCTTTGTCCAGTGAATGGTATATAAGTTCAGAGATTACAGTGAGGATGTCTGCTGTGGAACAGGCTTGTCTAACTCCATATTGTTTGTCAGTCAGAAGTTTAGCATCTGTAAGGTGATGGACTAGATAATTGTTAATTATGGTCTCAAATATTTTGGCGAAAATTGGGAGGAGGCTAATGGGGCGATAATTTAATGGGTCAGTTCTTTCGCCATAATTCTTGAATACTGGTACCACAGAAGCAGTTTTCCAACAGCCCCGAAAGCAAGCTTCATTAAGGCACTTGTTGTAGAGTTTGGAGAGAACTGGAGCTACTTCGGCTGAGCACTTTTTAATAGCACAGCTGGGATGAGATCAGGTCCGCATGCTTTTGAAGTGTCAAGGTATTTTATGATAGCATGCACCTGAGCAGGGGTGATTTTTAGATCGTCTAGCATGGCGTCTGTTTGCAAAGGAAAGTCACGCAGGGGGTAGTTGGTAGGGTTCCGTGTAGGGTTTGAGGCAAACCGACTGGGAAGCATATTGGCCTTGTCGGTTGCTGAGCAAACAACCTCGTGATTGTTGGTTAGTGGGGAAATTGTTGATTGCCCATTATTTACTACACTGTTGTAGATTTCCTAGAAGTCACGCGTTTCTACTTTTGTGCGTTTTTTAGTGAATTTAATAAATTCTCTCTTAGCTGTCGCTATTTCTTTCTTAACGTTACTTCTAGCTTCTATATACTTCCGTCTGTTTGAACTGGACTTCGGTCAAATCTGCGGTATGCATGCTGCATTTGAGCAATGGCAGTTGCGCAAGTAGGAGTAAACCATTGGGAAGAGTGGGGCTTGCTATAAAATTTCCGCATGGGAACATGTGCTTCAATTGCCGTTTTGAACCATTCAGTGGTCTCAATTGCGCACTGTTCAGCAGGAACAGAAAAAATATTTCCCCATGGGGCATCTCTGATAAGATCTCTGATGGCTTCCCAGTCAGCCTTTTTATAATATCTCGTTGTTTTGAGCACTGGCTTTTCAGTTTTGGGTCTAGAGTTTAGGGCGATTTCAACCATTATCACTGCTTGATCAGCGTTCCCGAGTGAACTGTCAGCATTTGTTATACACTCGTCGGGGAACTGTGGTCAGAAACAGATCTAATAGTGATGCGTGTTGTTCTTGCTGGTCAGGGAAACGGGTTGGAAACGTAACCATTTTTGATAGGGAGTGAGGTATAGCGAAGCTATGTGTTGTGCTGCCAGCTGCATCTGTGTAAGTAGAGAATTCAAGCCAGTTTTTGTGGTGGACATTAAAGTCACCAAATACATGTACTTGTGCGCTAATGTCGAGGGAGAGTGCTGTGTCTATGCTGTCAGATTTTGTTTATTATGGTGCATTCCTGGGGCGAGGAAGAGCGGTAGAGAAAGTAAAAGTAGCTAATGTTGTGTTGTATGTTTAGTCTACAGCATATAAGGCTTGATCGTCCGATTCTAGTTTAGTTTCTCTAGTCAAGGGGAGGATGTTACTAATGTAGACTCCAAGTCCGTGCATATATCTGTCAGAGTCCTTACGACAGAGTGGGAGATAGCCAGCCATGTTAAAGTAGTTAGAGGGGATGGAGGAGTGTAGGTTAGTCTCACTTAGTGCTAAGATATCCGGGGTGTTTGTTAGGAGAAATGCTTCGACATCATTTTAATTAGTTATAATTCCACGAATGTTCGTAAACGCAAGCCTCAAGGCTTGCATTAAAGTTTAAAACGCAAGTATCAAGCATCATGCTTCAATTGCGCTCTACACAGAAACATTCATTTCCAATGCACCCTTGTAATATTAAAGCATCTACTGTTGATTTTATATGCTTGGAATTACTGTTTGTGCGATAATAGCTTCAGTTTTAGTTTAAAATGTAAAAGTCAAGTATCATTGTGAAATTGTGCTTTAAACAGAAACATTCATTTCGAATGCGCTCCTGTCATATAAAAGAACCTGCAGTTGATTTTATATGTCGGGCCTTTTGGCTTGTGTGGTAATAAAATTTCTCAAATGCACTTGTCATGTTAGGCTTTGTAAGATGCTGACTTTGGTCAAAATCGGCTTTTATCGGATTATTTCGATTATCGATTATCGATACTTATCAAAGACATTCCGACACAACGCCTATCGAAGAACATTGCCAAGTACATAAACTAATTTCGTGTGAAATTTCATAAAAATCGACCCAGCTGTTTTCGAGTTCTAGGAAACGAACCTGACGGACACACAGACAAATGGACAACGTTACTTTTGTCTAACAGTAAATATTATAATCATTAAAACCGTTTAAGAATACTTAAGGATGGGCACTGTCTGGTTAGTATGAACTAAAAGGCAGTCAACTAGCGTTTTTTTTTGTTTTGGTTTTACAAGGGGATCACATCATATCAAGGCCGAAATTCAACTCGAGGATAAGAGTTAGTTGGTGTACATTAGTCATCAGGACAACAACATAGTAGTCGTTAGTAGTGGTGATTTGATATACTTTGATTATTTAAAGGGACGGCTCAGCAAGAATTTGTTTACACTTGACTTGAAGACGACCATCTTGTAGTCGGCTGGAAAGCAGGCCAGCGGAACAGAGTTCTAAAGGCGGGAAGTTCTAGGAAAGTAGCTTAGTTCACGTAATTCACATTTAGATTTAGGCACTGATAGAAAGTAGGAGAAATTGTTGATAGCGGTTGTAGTTAGACGAGTTTTTTATGCAACAAACTCTTTAACGTCGATCGAACACCCTAAATTGTCTAATGTCTGCGCCTGAATTGAGCGCTTATTAGCTACAAATTCTTTTTATTCTCGTGGTAATTGTTTAGTGACCTGGAAATAAAGGCTTAGCAAAATGGGGGCTTCGTAGTTGGGTTCGAATCTTTCGATCGGTAGGAATTGACATCTACACTAATGATTGCGTAAGCATGAAACACTAATAGATGGAAAGGAATAATTATTAATTAATTATAATTATCAAGCCCTTGTCTAGAAAATATAAACTAAGAGGCAATAAATTAGCAATAATATTTAACTAGATGTACATTGTGTCGCGTTATGAGTGTACCTGCGTTGGTATGCATTTCCGTCTGTTCAACAATAAATGTCGTTCGAACACCCTGGATTGGCTAATATCTGCACCCGAATTGAGCGTTTATTAGTTATTAATTCCCTTCATTTCCGTGGCAATTGTTTGGTAGCTCGGACGTAAAAGCTTACAAAATGAAGTAAGAGGTGGCTTCGTAGCTGGTTTCGAATCTCGACCCACATACATGATTGCGTGAGTATGAAACACTAGTGTCTGTAGGCGTATATATATATATATATATATATATATATATATATATGCATATATATACATATATAAGAGAAAATAGTTCATAAAACATGTTAAAAAACACTTTGAAAAAAAGTTAAAAACATATTTAATTTGAAAAGGAAACACTAGATAAGTGGATAGTCCTTTATCCGCTGAATTTCGAAGAAATACTTTCCTTTTCATCAGAGGGTAGGAATTAGCAAAGTGCGGAATCGGATTTTGCATGCAAAAGTATTTGATGAAACTGCAAGTAAGTCAAAGATCTTACTTGATAACAAAACGTGAAGCATAAGGAATAGGGCGAAGAAAAAAGTGATTTCACGTGAATGGATAGTCTGGTAAAAGGTAAAGTATCCAATAACGGTAAAATCCAAAAATATAATACAAGAAAGTTAGTTAAATTTCCATTCGCACAAGTAAAATCCAAAGAAATTGCGTAATTGGAAGATCGTCCAAAATAAGGCCGAAATCCGTGGAATAATTCAAAAATAGATACAAGGAAAAGGGGACAGAATTCAAATAATATTATATATATATATATATATATATATATATATATATATATATATGATATCTTTGATGAGAAGGAAAGTATTTCTTCGAAACTCTGCGGGTTAAAGACTATCCACTTATTTTGAACTTCCTTTTTAAAATTAAATATGTTTTTTTAACTCATTTTCAACCTGTTTTATTAACTACTTGTTCTTATATATATATATATATATATATATATATATATATATATATAATTGTTAAGATATCTTTACCCCTGATGTTAAGATATCTTTACCCCTGACATGTATTTCGTCGCCTACGACTCATCAGCATGGCTGAATATTACGAGATTCGATATCGGTACTCCATGTTAAGAAGCGTAAACCTCTACCATTAGGCTATATCGCATGATTTCTGAGTATACCGCGTTTTTATGTAGATGTTATTTGTTTTTGTTGTTCAATACATTTTGAATTAATTCACTTATTTATACGAAAGTGCATTTTTACCTAAATGCGAGTTGAGAACAATTTTCCCTTTGATAAATCTGGTGCCCCTAAATGGAGAGCAGCATATGTATCGTTAAAATATGATTATCGACATATATATATATATATATATATATATATATATATATATATATATATATACATATATATATATATATATATGTATATATATATATATACATATATATGTAGTGAGAGAGAGAGAGAGAGAGAGAGAGAGAGGGGGAGAGTGACCAGGGGTATTTCGCATCGTGCTTCGGTTATGTTTTCTTCTTTCTTTTTTACGTTCTTTACTTTTCTTACGTATATTTGTTTTCCCTTTTATTCTTCTCTCGTTTCGTTTCTTTTTTTCTATTTTAAAGTTCTCTAGGCATAAATCTTCAAAAAATATATTTCCTCTAAAATTTGGGTATCCTTTTTCAGAGATTAATGCTCTAGGTAAATTCCTACATATATACGACTATCAAACTAAAAATAAATAAATAAATAAATAAATAAAACTGGAAACACCTCCACACCTGAACAGACGGGAATACATACAAACGCAGGTACACTCATGACGCGACACAATGTACATCTAGTCATGTATAGACACAGGCTCATACAAAGAAAGAGATAGATAGATAGATAGATAGATAGATAGATAGATAAAGAGAGAGATATAGATAGATGAAGAGAGAGAGAGAGAGTGGAAGTAAGAGGCACACTTATATATATATAGAGAGAGAGAGAGAAAGAGAGAGAAAGAGAGAGAAAGGGAGAGAGGCAGATGTATATGCGTTAAGCGCACAAGCAGATAGACAGAGGCACACATATATAAGCACGTGCACCGACACTCTTAGAAACATGCAACACGCGTATTCATATATCATCACAGAAATCGTCATATAGAGACTAACACACAAAGACTTACACACAGAACAAGTGAGTATACGCGTATCCGCAAACACACACACACACACACACACACACACACACACACACATATATATATATATATATATATACATATATATATATGAATGATACTATGCTCCTGTTTCTTTGTCTACTTCCAATTAGCTTCCACATTTCCTTCTTTCTGTTTTCAAGCTGACTTTTCGTTGTTGATTACATGCCGACGTTCCTCCCCACTAACTGTCATGACGCACAGCGGTGGGAGACACAATGTCACCCATCTGCTGACGCCATAAGAGGCATGTACTTTTTTCTGACTTACTTTCAGGAAAATGGACATTCGTAGCTGGAGAAATATCTACTCATATCTTTAAATCGCTTATGACAATACCAAACTACTCCTTTCTGTATCTCTGCTTCCATCTCTCTCTCTCTCTCTCTCTCTCTCTCTCTCTCTCTCTCTCTCTCTCTCTCTCTCTCTCTCCCTCTCTCTCTCTTTCTCTCTCTCTTTGATTCTTTCTTTCTTTCTTTTTTCTCTCACTCTCTGTCTCTCTGCTTGTCTCTCTCTCTCTCTTTATATATATATATATACATATATATATATATATATATATATATATATATATATATATATATATATATATATATATATATATATATTATTGGCCTGACAAGGCTCCAGGGGAGACAACCAAGCAAAAAATCCGAAACAAAATTCATCCCAAATCAGCAAAACTAAAGCTGGCTATAAACATATATATATATATATATATATATATATATATATATACATATATATATATATATATATATATATATATATATATATATAGCAAACAGTTTATAAGACATGTTAAAAACACTTTGAAAAAAAGTTAAAAACATATTTAATCTGAAAAGAAAACACTTGATAAGTGGATAGTCCTTAATCCGCGGAGTTTCGAAGAAATACTTTCCTTTTCATCAGAGGGTAGGAATTAGCAAAATCCGGGGTCGGATTTTGCATACAAAAGTATTTGATTAAACTACAAGTAAGTCAAAGATCTTACTTGATAACAAAAAGTGAAGCAGAGAGAATATGGTGAAGAAAAAGGTGATTACACGTAAATGGATAGTCTGGTGAAAGGTAAAGTATCCAATGACGGTAAAATCCAAAAATATAACTCCAAGAAAGTTAATTGAGTTTCCATTTGCACAAGTAAAATCCAAGGAAATCACGTAATTGGAAGATGGTCCAAAATAATCCAAAAGGCCGAAATCCGTGGAATAATTCACAAATATGTACAAAGAAAAAAAAAAGGGGGAAAATTCCAATAACATTAATAAAAGAAAAATAAGATATGCTTTTCACACAACTGCCGAGACATAGTAAGAAAGCATATCTTATTTTTCTTTTATTTTATATTATTGGAATAACAGAGGTTCAAGGATCGATTGCTAAGGCACTCCCACATTAATATGCTGTTTGGATGTACGTCAATCGAGGACAACTTGGGATTTCTCCTTATCTAAAATAGATCCAATTATATTTAGCATTCGTCGTATAAAACTGTATGATTTAATTCTCATTAGGAGCTCTACATGCCAGACTTTGTAAAATGCTTTTGATATATAAAGTTTACCATCTTAGCTTCCCATGTCTTATCTAGTGCATGAAATATGCCGCTAGATATGGCCATTAAAATATACGCAATAGAACGGACTTGTAAAAACCTATACTGTTGGACAACAAGAAGAGTGGATTTTTGTAAAGCGTTGGACTAGCACTTGATTGCTTCACGACAGAGATTTTAGGGAAGAGGGAAAGGAACTGAGTGGCGGTACTGAACCAATCAATTTTTTTCACCAGAATTCTTGTATATTCGTATCACAGAAGTAATTTTCCAGGTATTCGAGAAGTAAGATTCAGTATGACATTTGTTGTACAGTTTGGAGAGTAAAGGCTAGCTCAGTAGAGCATTTCTTTTTTAGTATAATAGGGATGAGATCCAGTCCACACGTTTCATGAAATTTTATGATATCATGGGCATCAGAAGAAATGATTTTTAGACCGTCAAGTGTGGCTTATTTTCATAGGGAAACTTAGGAGGAAATGGTTTGTGGGGCATGAATTTGAGTTAATGATGAACTGCCGGGCAAGATGTTCGGTCTTCTAGATGGTCATGCAAGCAACCTCCTATTAGTTGATTAGTGGCGGATTGCCTTTTATACAGATTTGCATTGCTATTTAATAGATCTAATTTGATTTTGACTATCAATTTATCCCTTTTTAGCCTTTCATTATCTTTGCGTGAGTAATATGTAATTCACACCA
>NC_136483.1:86757716-86790216 GCF_053919585.1 Euprymna scolopes
GCAATATTAGCCTTTAGCGACTTCATCGTCATCAGAACGCAAGATTTTTTTACGTTACTAGCATGAATACACTGGTTTTGCATTAGCAGGAGTGTGTTGATTCTCATGGTGCTTATTTCGATCAATAAATTTCTGTTTGAGCCGAAATATGTTCATCTGAATTATCAGTTAAAAACCGCAAGAACTTTCTTGTCAACCTTATACATTTTCATAACTGACAATATATATATATATATATATATATATATATAGAGAGAGAGAGAGAGAGAGAGAGGGGGAGAGAGAGAAAAATATTACATAAAGTGTATTCATGTGTAGGACAAGTACTGAACAAGGCATAGGGCCCGAGCAAAGGTAGGCTGAACTGTTAGTATATATATATATATATATATATATATATATATATATATATATATATATATATATATATTTATAAAGTAATAGGGTTCGTGTGTTTCTGTCTGTGTGTACAGCTCTCCATCATCAACGAAATATAAAGGAGGTAAGAGGGTAGATCTCTCCTGGTAGAGAAACATTAGAACCCATTTTAGGATGTTTCTGTTATAGGAGACATAAGAATCAATGCCTAATTTCTTTATATACTAGTCTACAAACCACCCCCATATCGAATGACTTATGCTCATTTGCATATCACATTATATTAAATCTCTTTAACTAATTACCTCGACCTTATTACATATTGGAAATATTCTAATCATTTCAACTGTACTATTTACAAAATCTATTTAACATTTAATTATTTAATATATTTTCATTTAATTTTATATTCGATTTATTTCACTTTACGTATATTATCAAAACAATTCATTGGCGAGGAAAGCTTGATGTTTTGGGATTGTATTGAAAATGTAATGGAAATTTCAATTTCGTTCCGTTTTAATCTTTTATATTTTACTTGCCAATATAATTGAAAGAATACAATTCAACTATCGTAATTTTATATAAATAAACAAAAATAAATATTTTAAAATAAAACTTTATTAAAAAAGAAATAATTTTATTTTTAAATGAAAAAAATCAATTTAGTAAAATAATTGTATTAAACACCCCCAGCCTTGTCAGCAAACCTGTAAACCTATAAAAGTTAACATTTCGAATGTAAACAGTGATTTTTCGATTTTGTTAGCGCTTGCCGCAATTAAAGACAATTAAAACGGAACTAACTTTATTTCCATTCTATTTTTTAAACAACCCCCAAAACATAACGCTCTCTTCCAGTTATAGCCAATGTTTTTTTAATTAAATAAAACAGGTCAAAATAAACAGATAAGCGCATTTTCTTTTACATTTTTCTTACAACCATTGTCATTTAACCAACTGCAGGATATCGTTACTTTTGTGGGGTTGTTTTGAAAATGGCACGGAGATTATAATTTCGTTCCAATTTAATCTTTCTGGTCGAGCCTATTTCGAAAGCCTGTCTTATCATAGATTTGAACTACAAATAATTTATTAGATTTTGATTATTACTATCTTAAGACTTAAAGCTTATATTTATTTCATTTTTCTATTTATATATTGAATTAGTTATTTCCAGTCTTATTTAAACTTAGCGCTTTCTTTAAACCGGATGAACCTTTTATAAAAATATGAGTTTAACGTAAAGAACACGAACAAGGTTTTATTCAACTGAATTTCTTCCAGTTTACTAACAAAATATATAAATTTAAAAGAGATATAATTAATAAAATAAAAAGGTTATGTAATTTAAAAGAAATACACGTACTCACAAAAGCAGAACTTTTTTTACTCATTTTTTTCTTTAAAACCATAACAATGAGACTAACAATTACCTAGATCTTAGTAATTATTTGTTTTAATAGAACTGTTTTAATTGTACTGTTTACTTAGTTAACCTAAGTTGGTATTACATTTATTTTACATTTACTTTTTTTTTTTAATTATTACTTTTAGACTGTGACGTTTACACCCGGAAGTAATGAGTCACATGTAGGTCGCTTTTATTCATTCCTTTTGGTCAAGATCAAAGTGTAGTATCTGTTCTTCAGATGCTGCACTTCATTTTCTTGTTCTCTTTCGGTGGAGGAGAAATCCTTCACGACTGAGACAATTTTTATTTTTGTACCTTTTCTCCACGTTAAAAAACGACCCTGGTGTCTAACTCTGTCCCGTGAGGAGGCATAGTAAATAGGTACAATATAATTCTACTCTTCTCCCTTCATAATGACCCCGCTAATTAATTCCCTAATAGTAGCCCCCTGCTTCAAAGTGGCACTGTGCCTTGTTTGGGGTGAAAATTGAATTAAAAAAAAATAATAATAATAATAAAAAATTGTTTATAATTGTACTATTCAGAAATATTATTTATAGTTCGTCCATTTCAGTTAGTATACATTTCCTTTACGCTTAATTAATTTACAATCATTAATATCGTTAAACAATTCCGTTTAAAACCGAAATTATGCCACCCAAACGAAGTAGAAACGAAAGTGAGGAAGAAAGAATGGAAAGATTGGAAGCTAATAGACTAAGAGTTGCTGCAATTCGCTCCAATGAAAACAATTCAGATAGAGAAAGACGTCTAGAACTTAACAGGATACGTCAAAGAGAAAGGAGAGCAAGACTGTCAGATTTGGAAAGAGAAACCCAACGTGAAGCTGACAGAACTAGACATGCTGTAAGGCGGTTAAATTCATCACAAGATGAAATTCAAGAAAGGCAAAGATATGCACTGGAAAGAGAAGCAATATTACGATCGAATGAATTATATGAGGTAAGTAGACGTACACAAGGTCAGTTGAGAGTGGCTCAACGACATCAGAATGAATCGGAAACCCAACGAAGCTTTCGCCTATACCAAGGGCAACAACGAGAGGCTGCATGGAGAGAGAGTATGACTTTGCCCCAGCAATTGACAGAAAACGAGGCAGCTAGACAACGAATGACTGCTTTGAGACACCATGAAATAGAACACTGCAATAGAAAAGGATTGCTCTACAACAAAAATGACTCTCTCACTACAGCTGATATAGGAAAAATGGACAAAGTATATCAACATTGCTCAGCTGTAAAATTTAAAGGAGAAACCCCTGGTTGTTGTTGTTCTTCGGGCAAAGTTGTGCTTGATAGCTTTCCACCACTGCCTCAGTTGCTTCAAGATTTGCTCTCCGGCAATGGTCCCATCTCTAAAGATTTTCTGCAAAATCTACGCTGTTATAACAATTGTTTTGCAATGACATCATTTGGTCACAAAATTGCGGCAGTACATGGGTGGAATCCTTCTTTTAGAATTCGAGGCCAGGTTTGCCACCAGATTGGGAGTCTTTTACCACCTGAAGATGAAACAGCAAAGTTTATTCAAGTCTACTTCTTGGATAGTCTGGAAGAGGAACTACATAATCGGGGACGTGACAGTAGACTCAATAGAGACATTCTCCAAAGTCTGACTGAATTTTTACATGAGAACAACAGCTTTATTTGTCAGCTGAAAACAACAAAGGAGAGGATTGAAGAAGAACACTTGGTAGAACATAAAGTTGTCATAAGGGAAGACCGAAGGCCGCAAGAAGAGCATCCACGGCGATTCAATGCTCCAACAACAACGTATGAGATTGGAATATTAATGGAGAATGAACCAACAGCTAACCGGGATATTGTCTTGCGTTTTAGAAATGATACATTAAAATGGATCTCCGAACTACATCCCCTCTACGATACTTTAATGTACCCGTTAATGTACCCCTATGGTTCTCCATCTTACAACATCTACATGAAGGCATCCAATGGGCGAAAAGTTACCCAACAGCAATTTTATTCGTACCATTTAATGACTCGGCCTGGAAACTATTTTCTCTGGTACCGAAGGCTATTTCAACAATGGCTGGTGGATGTGTACTGCAAGATTGAAACAGAACGTTTACAGTTCCTGAGGCGTGAGCAACAGACCCTGAGAGCTGACAATTATAGCAACTTGAGAGATTCAATTCTTAGGGAGGATGGGAATCCAGAACAGTTTGGTCAACGAGTTGTACTTCCGGCAATTTATACAGGAGGCCCTCGATACATGTTTGAGCGTCAAAGTGATGCCATGGCATATGTTCGGCGAATGGGCCGAGCCGACCTCTTCATCACGTTCACAACAAATCCAAAGTGGACAGAAATTACAGAAAATTGTCTTCAAGGGCAAGACCCTCAGGATCGTCCAGATATTGTTGCCAGGGTTTTCAGGCAGAAGCTAAAAAAGTTACTTGAATTTATTAAAAAGGGAGGATTTGGCAGGCTGAGGGCTTTCCTGTACAGTATTGAATATCAAAAAAGAGGACTGCTGCATGCACACATCCTCACCTGGCAGGCCCCAGAGGACAAACTTCTACCAGAAAAAATGGATCTCTGCATATCTGCAGAGATCCCTGACAAAGAGGAAGATCCTGATCTTCATGCTAAAGTGATGGCGCATATGGTGCATGGACCTTGTGGACCATTTAATCCAAATTGTCCATGTATGATTGACAACAAATGTTCCAAAAAATACCCAAAAGAATTTCTTCAGTGTACCGAGCAAGGCCAAGACTCTTACCCCAAGTACAGGCGAAGAAAACCAGAAGATGGAGGCCAGACTGGTACAATAAGGATGAAGAGAAATGGTCGGTATGTTAATCAAGAAATAACAAACCAGTGGATTGTTCCGTACAACAAGGTCCTCCTTCAGCAGTTCAACGCTCACATTAACGTAGAAATTTGCAGCTCGATCCAAAGCATCAAATATGTCCTCAAATACGTGAATAAAGGATGTGATCAAGCAGTGTTTGAACTACAAAGAACTGATGGAGCAGCTAACCAACAAGGCCAAGTACAAAGTCACATTGTGGATGAGATCCAGCAGTTCCAGAATGCAAGGTATGTCGGCAGTTCAGAGGCGGCCTGGAGGATATTGGAACATCCCATCCATGAACATTTCCCCCCAATTGTACAACTTTCTGTTCATCTTGAAAATGGGCAGCGTGTCATGTTCTCAGCTGATACTGCTCTGGAACGAGCCCAAGGTCCACCGCCTGCCACAACTTTGACAGCATTTTTTCAACTCTGCCATGAGGATGACTTTGCAAGGGGTCTCAAATACGTAGAAGTCCCTGAGTTTTACACTTGGAACAAATCGACAAAGAAATGGATGAGAAGAATGCGTGGGGTACAAGTTGAAGGTACTGAAAATGATGATGTATGGAAGGCACCATGCATTGGGAGAATCTACACGATTAGTCCAAAAGCAGGGGAGTGTTATTTCTTACGCCTGTTGCTCAATGAGGTTGCTGGTCCAACTTCATTTCAAAATTTGCGAGCATACAATGGTCAGGTGTTTGAAACATACAGAGCAGCGTGCCTTGCTCGAGGCCTTCTAGAAAATGACCATCACTTGCATCAAGCAGTAGGAGAGGCAAGTGCCACTCAATCACCTTCAAATTTGCGAAGCCTATTTGTGATAATTTTAACAGCCTGTGAGCCAAGAAATCCTCTTGAGATCTGGATGGCTTTTCGTGATGTAATATCTGAAGACATTCTTCACAGATACAGGCAAGAAGTTAACAATCCAGAAGCAGATTTTAATGAGGACATCTACAATAAAACTCTTTGTCTAATTGAAGAAAAAGTTCTCCTTATGTGCGGTCAACCATTGGCAAGCTATGGATTACCTGCACCAACGCAAGGGAGAGATGAAAGACTCGCGAGAGAGTATCAACGTGAAGTTACTTATAATCTTGAAGAACTTTCCCTACAAGCAGAAAATATGCAAGAAAAACTGACCGATTCTCAAAGAGAAGTTTACAATTCATTCATGGCAATGTTGGAAGCACAAGGTGAAATGAACAAAAACATGATGTTTCTTGATGCTCCAGGTGGTACGGGCAAGACTTTTGTAATCAATTTGATCCTTGCAAAGATTAGATCCATGAGAAAGATTGTGCTTGCAACAGCATTCAGTGGCATTGCTGCTACTCTACTACAAGGTGGCCGCACTCTTCACAGCACTTTTAAAGTACCCTTGGATACTCATCGAATGGATCAGCCAGTTTGCAAAATTACTGGTAACTCAGCCTTGGCAAATGTAATTAGAGACACCTCTGCAATCATTGTAGACGAAGCCCCAATGACGCACAAGAGTGCTTATGAAGCAATTGACCGAACACTGCAAGACATCACAGGAAACAAGAATCCCATGGGTGGCATTCCAACCTTATTTTGCGGTGATTTCCGTCAAATCCTCCCAGTGGTTAAAAATGGCACAAGGGCTAACATTGTCAATGCAAGTTTGAAACAATCCTATCTCTGGAGGCACGTTATAGTGAAGAGACTGACTACTAATATGAGAGCCTATATCTCTGATAACACAGCTGCAGCAGACTTCTCAAAATTGCTTCTCCAAATCGGTAATGGTCAGTTTCCTATCACTTCTTCACCTGACACAATTAAGATTCCAACTGCGCTTGGTAAATGTGTCGGTAATCAGAAGCAACTGAAAGACAAAGTGTACCCAGACCTGCAAAACAATGGAAAATCACCGGATTGGCTTGCTGAGAGGGCTATTATTTCGCCATTAAACAGCAATGTGAATCATTTGAACAATTCAATAATGGATGAATTTCCAGGAGACACAAAGCAATACAAGTCAGTTGATTCGGCTACTAATGAATATGAAGCTGTTCACTACCCTGTGGAGTTTTTAAACTCTTTGGAGATATCTGGAATGCCTCCACACATTTTAAATCTCAAAATTGGATCGCCAATCATGATTCTTCGATCCTTGGAACCGCCAAAAACAACAAACGGAACCAGATGTGTTATCACCAGATTGCACACCAATGTACTTGAGGCCACCATTTCCTGTGGTCCCTACAAAGGCGAAACCGTTCTACTGCCAAGGATCCCCTTAGTTCCATCGGACTCAGAACTTCCATTTAAATTCCGGAGACTCCAATTTCCTGTGAAGGTGTGTTTTGCAATGAGCATAAACAAAAGTCAAGGTCAGACATTTAACACCATTGGCGTAGACTTGACATCAGACTGCTTCAGTCACGGTATGTTCTACGTCTCCATCAGCCGGACAGGAAGTTCAGAAAAACTCTACATTCTGGCTCCAAATCAAAGCAGCAGAAATGTAGTTTACCCTGAGGCTCTTCAGTGAAAAGTTCGAGAAATGGATATGAGGAAAAACTGACATGATCTGATTGTGGTAAGTTTTTAGTATTGAATGTGCAAGATAAAATTTAAGCAAGAGTTGAAAATTACTTCAATGAAAAATTTACTATGTAACATCAAGTAACCTTCCTTTTTGATGAAAATGTTTTGTGAAGTTCCTGATTGAATTTCAGTCACTACAAGACGTAGTTAAAATGTTAATCACCTTATGCAATCGTTGCTCTTACAACATCAACTTACTGGAAAGGTGCCCACAGATTTTGGTACCCGAGTGCGCAACAAAGCTCCGTGCGAAGCACGGGTATCTTTGCTAGTATATATATATATATATGTGTGTGTGTGTGTGTGTGTGTGTGTCTAAAATCTAATTCTTGGTTCGTTAGTTATTCATAAAACGATATTTCTACATTACCAATTTAATTAAAATTTTCAGTCTATCCTTAGGGTCGAGGAATGTTTATTATGTTATTAAAATAATTTAATATCGCAAATTATAAATTAACTAAAATTAAAATATTTTTCGTAAGTTGATTCTGCGAGATTTCTCTGTTTTATTTCCGATAGTTATAGCATTTCAATTTATACACCACGACTTAAATCAATAAGAAAAAAATCCACTATTCTTTGAAATTTAAATTAATTTATTTATCTTCCCAATTTTTTAATTTAAAAAAAAATTGCTCGCCAGAAGGTGCGTTTTGGGTTGAAACATAAAAGTCGAAAAACCTTGATAAAACCATTTTTGTTGTAAAAGTCATTTTTTAACAAAATTGGCAGTACAAGTTTTTTTTAAACAGTTGCTTCTATATATGAAAATATGAACTTTCTTTTATTATTAAAACTATAAACTGTCAGGTGAAAGTAGTTTTCTCGAAAAAAATTCACGGTGCATACGCATCTTGGTAAGTGCTGAAATAATACCTTTTTTATTTTTATTTTTTTATTTTTTCAGCTATTCTTACCATGGAGAGGGGAGAATGTTCTGTAAATATTCTGTGCTTTCAACTAACAATGTATTATTAAAAAAAATTAACTTGAAAAAAAAAAAAAAAACAACGCGGACGGCGCGTTTAACATTGTAGCCGGAGCCTATTTGGCAATAAGGTCCAAGTAAGATTTGATTGTTTTTGCTTTGTTTTTTTTACCGTAAATTATTAGGTTAAAGTTTGTTTTTTGTTTTTTTTCAGGAAAACTTTTTTTAACAAAATTGAGTGCACACTTTTTTTTTTACAAAAGTTGTTTTTGAAAATATGTTGTTTTTGAAAATATTAATGCTTTTTCTTTATTAAATAAATTGTTAAGTTAAATACAGAAAAGTTTCTACCAAGAAAACCGTTATTTTTTCAGCCATTCTTACCATGCGGAGGGATTGTTTTTGTAACTATTCTATGCTTTCAACTAACAATTTATTAAAACAACGAAAGGTAAATTTTCACATTAGGTCCACCACAATTGTTAACATGGGTAGGTTGGGGGTGTTTATTCCAAAAGCCGTTCTTAACATGGGGAGAATGATAGTATTTATTCTAAAAGCCGTTTTTAATATGGGGAGGTTGGGGTGTTTATTCCGAAAGCCGTTCTTAATATGGGGAGGTTGGGGGGTTATTTATGGCCGCCAGTTAATTATAGTGCATACTACAGGTCTCTATATTTCGAAAACTATTTACCTCTGCAAATTTTAAATGAGATTTTCTTATTCAGCATAGTCGAAAACTTTTTAAAGTAGTCATTTAAAAGTAAATTGTGGAGATGTACCTAATGTAAAAAAAAAAAAAAAAAGATATCGTGAAATTTAAATTTAGCATAGAAAAACTATTTTAAAATAGCGTGGTTCCAAAAATAAAAATAGACAGAAAAATACCTCCTTCGGGTTTGTACGTGCACAAAGATTTGAAAAAGTTGTCAACAAAAACCAATACATAACAAGTAAATGTTTTCAAAGGCAAGATTAGTTACTCTTCTTTCTAACTGGATAATTTTTAGTGTTTTTATTGGGTTTGTATTATTGTACACAACGATTTTGAAAGTTGTCAAAAAAACAAATGTATAACAAATATTATGAAAGGCAAGATAAGTTACTTTTCTACCAAACTGGATAATTTTTTAGTGTTTTTATTTAATGTAAAATGTTTAATCGGCTCGAAAAAACACAGCGTTTACCGCTATATTTGAAAATTACAAATGGCGGCAGACTCTGTGTTAATCACGTTAAGTTTAGGAAAATGAGTTTAAACTAAAAAAACTATACAAAATACGGTCAGAAACTCACCAAATATGTCAGCCTATGTCACGGTAACATATATTCGATGGGTTTCTGACACTGTTGTTTTTAACTTATTTTCTCAAACTTTACGTATTCATCAGAGTCCGCGAGCACTTGTTTTTTTTTCAAATTCATCGATAAACACTGTGTTTTCAAGCCAATTAAATATTTTACATTAAATAAAAACACTAAAAAATTATCCAGTTAGGCAGAAACGTAACTTACCTTACCTTTGATTTAATTTATTTGTTTTTGGACAACTTTTTCGAATCTGTGTATAGTACCCCCCCCCCAAATATTAATTAAAAACCTCCATTTTTAAATACAAAAAAAAAAAAAAACTCGATTTAGCGTTTCAACATTTTAACATCGTTGGGCTTAATCCACTGATTGTTGGTCGAGCCGAAGCTATGATTGACGGAAACTCCCGAAGATCCAGATCCAATTCTGCAAGAATACCATTCTTTTTTATTTTCGCCTTTTTTTTTTTGTCACTTTTGGGAGTGGATTGCTGTAATAAGAATATAAGAAATATGCCTTTTCTCTTTTTATTAGATTTTTCCATTACACCAAATTGATCCACAACAACGCGTGGCAGGCTACAGCTAATATATATATATATATATATATATATATATATATATATATATATATATAGAGAGAGAGAGAGAGAGAGAGAGAGACAGAGAGAGACAGAGAGAGAGACAGAGAGAGAGACAGACAGACAGGCAGACAGACAGACAGGCAGAAAAAGACAGAGACAGAGAGAGACAGAGAGAGAGAGAGGCGGACGGACAGAGAGATGGGCGTTAGATTGATAGGAAAAAGAAACAAAGAAAGATAAAAAATAAAGCGCTGTAAAGACGAGGACAAGTGGGATAGGGCAGCAAAGACAAACAGTACATGGAGAAAGTGATAGAGATGGAATGAGAACAAGAAAGAGAAAGAAAGAGAGAAAGACAGAGAAAAAAATAAAAGTTACATAAATAGTGTATGTGCGCACGCATACGCACGCGTGTGTGTGAAATGAGAGAGAGAGAGAGAGAGAGAGAGAGAGAGAGAGAGAGAGAGAGAGAGAGAGAGTTTTATTTTTTAGAAAGGAATATTATTAAAAAACGAATATTTCCTCTCCTGGAAACATGAACTTAATTGAATAAAAAAACAAAAAAAAAACAAAAAAAAAAAACAGTTTAAGGGCTTAAAAAAAAGGATCGGTTGGTTTGATGGTTTGACTTTTGAAATTCAACAGAATTTATTCACAAAGGACCAAACACATTTTTTTTTTTACGTCCGTGACTTGACGGCATTTTCTTTTCCCCTTTTCCAGCACGCCGGGCAACCAGTGCGCATACGTGGACAACCTTTTACAATGAGCACGCCTTTCGACATTTGTATAACTTTTATAGAAACAAACAAATTTAAAAATCAAGTGTTCTAACTAATCTAATAAACTTGTTGTCTCTATCTTCTTATCGATTCTCGAACTCCAGAAATAAATTTGCAAACAGAATTAGTGATGGTACGATTACGATATTTTTGCCGATTCTGATACAATTACCGATTCAGATTGTTTTAAATTTTGAAATACAGAGTTGCCATTTTTAGGTACGAGATGGAATTATCCATGTAATATGTGCTTTATCCAAAAGCGTACAAATAAACTTCTGGGCATAATCCGTGGATTTTAATTATGTTGGTAGTTTAGAATCAATAAACAACAAATTTCATTATTAACATTAAAAATAAGTATTAAACAACAAAAACAAATAAAAACATTAAAAATATTCGTTCATCGAGTCTTGGACTTCCGGTTTTTTGGCTGTCATGGCTCATGTGAGCTACGACATTGTTTGACTATGGAAAAAAAGTACGAATTACCATTAGCATATAAGCGACGCTCTTTGTGTAAATAAATCGAGCGGAGGTATTTCGGACGATGTCAAAACATCGTTAAATTCACTACCCGTTCAGCAGCCGCCAATAGCGAAATGGTTAGGAGCATTGACTGCCGTACAAACGGTCGGGTCGGGTTTGAGGTAGTTGCCTGTCTAGTCGCACTGATGAGCTGCGAAACAGTACTGTATGTGGATGACTATGTATATATATATATATATATATATATATATATATATATATATATATATATATATATATATAAAAAGTATATATGGCGATTAAACTACACTGAATATTCCGCGTTTCGTCCACTCTAGGACTCTTCAGGCTTATGCGCATAAGCCTGAATAGTCCTAGAGTTGATGAAACGCGGAATATTACGTGTAGCTTAATCGCCATATATATTTTATAAATTACTGACTAGCTCTACCTACGTATTGAGCACTTTTGAAGTAAATACTTAAAGTTTACGCATAAATCTATATTTTCGTATATTAATTTTATGTGAGTAAATTAAGTAGTTATATTATATATATATATATATATATATATATATATATATATATATATATATATATATATATATATATAAAGAGAAGGAGAGGGAGACTTATGCATTTATTGAATAAAATTTCTCTAAAGTTAAATACAAGAACTATGAATACTTTTTTTATTATACCTCTTTATTTTTCAGTGGGAAAAATACTCATTTATTTTCAATTTATTTATTCATTTATATCAAGTTTATTTACTATATGAACTTACAATTGTTTAGGCTGGTACCGATATATTCCATCTATATTTTTCTGTAGTTTTTCATCAGTTCGGGCACTCATCAGTGCTTAAAATATATTAAAACGATAAATAGTAAAAAGTCACATGAGCCTAGAGATGTTTCTTCTATGTTACATTACTGCAAAACAAAGCAGTTGACTTGTGATAAGTGCTTTCCTTAAGAGTCGCACTTCTTTATTGATAAATCCATTAAGCGGAATTTTCGCCAGACAAGTTTTAACGTTCGGATGACCAACACTAAAATCGTGACTCTTAACGGTTTTGGGGTATGCTGAAAACTACTCTTGCATTTAAATTTTCCGCAAAGAAGTAGTTTCCGTATATCAAGCAATATAATTCTTTATGGTAAAAGTGGTGGCTATCGTTGCACTTGCTAGCGCGCATATTTTTTTCATAATTAATATACTCACTATTTCATAGCTAGCCTTAACATATACTAGCCCAACGGGTAACAGATATTCTAGTATTTTCTATACTTCCTTTACGATGATTTTAAATTTTGATAGTTTTTATGTCAAAATGGAGCTGAATATTTTAATTAATTTTTTTCTTTACATGAAACAAATATATATATATATATATATATATATGTATATATATATGAAACAAATATATATATATATATTTGTTTTATGTATGTTTATATATATATATATATATATATATATATATATATATATATATATATATATATATATATATACTTCAGAACAAAATTATCCAACAACCAATTGGCATGGAAATCTGTGATTATAAGTTTTACAAAATATTATTGGGAGTAATATTTTATAAGGACAATCCCATCTAAATAAAAATTGCTCGATATACAAGATAGAGCGAATAAATCAAATTTTAGTCATTCAATAAATTTTAAAATTTATGACGTGAAATATTTAAATTTCAGATCAAAAGATTTTTATTATTCTCTTTGTCTTACATAGAATAATAAAAAAATATTTTGATATGAAATTTAAATATTTTACGTTATAAATTTTTAAATTTATTGAATGACTAAAATTTTATATATATATATATATATATATATATATATATGAAAGCAAATGATTAATCTATATATATATATATATGTGTGTGTGTGTGTACTTTTTATTTATTTTACATAAGCATAATATGTCGCTACACATTCATGGGCAGGTTTCGCCCAGCCAATTACTAGTAACGAAAGACCTCATCTTGCTGTTTACGAGCTAAGATTTTGTATAAGCAACATCGCCTGAAGAGGTCTTTAGTAACTAGTAACTGGCCGACCGAAACATGCTCATGAATGTGTAGCAACATATAAATGCTTGTGTTAAACAAATAACAAATATACGTTGTCCTACTTCGATAATTAGCACTCTTGTATTAATCTCGTTAAATCTTCATTAATTATTCGATCCCTGAATAATATTACCCTGGAATTATATATACCGCAATCATGAAGGGAATAATTAAATGAAAGGCATTCTCAAACGAACGTGAACAGTCTCCAAGATCTTTAAATGAAATAGTGAGTTAACACAACTAAGGATTGAAAAAGAGTTCGTGCTAAAGTTTGCTGCACATGACGTTTTTTATAAGATGGTTAGTAATTGAAGACCCGTATGTGTTGGCAAGTACGTCTTTTGTTTGGTATGTTCATTTTCTGATTTTGGTAGGTACGCATTGTTGGACTCTTCCATCCAATCTTAATGTTGTTCGGTCCACATAGTTGGCACTGCACCTACATTAAAAATTGTAAATTATATTATTATGATGATGGGAAGGGGGGTAGAACATCTTTTCGAGAGGATGGCATTAGCGTTCTCGTAGAGAACACAAGCCGCCATTTTGAAGCAAAATAACTATTTTGCACTGTTGAGCTGATTTGCTTTGCAAATTTCTCACTTACTGTCCCCAGTCACGGTAAACGCAGGAATACTGGACATTTATTAACCGTCTGGATTTTAGTTACAGAGGACTCCGCTATTTACCTTTGCATAACTGACTTAATCACATCCAGAGGGTACCCATTTCTGGATAGGGTATCAGTAATCATTTTAAATTCCTCATCCAATTTTCATTTTGAGCAGAGCATGAGGGCACGATGTGTCAGGGTCCAAATGAAATTTATCTTAGGTTCTCGGGGTCAAAATGAATCCCAGCGTGTATACAGTCCCATGATTGTAGGTATACGGTATATTGATATAAGGTATGGCGTTTTTGTTACCAAAACATCGAGGAAAGCTATGGACGAATTAGACTCTTCTTCATAAGTATACTGTAACGTGGGATACATCCTATTCAGTAAGGAGAAGAAAATATTTGCCTCTATTTGATTATTGCAGAGGCAGAACGTGAATATATATATATATATATATATATATATATATATATATATATATATACTAGCGGGGAGACGCGACGTTGGCCAGGATTTAATGATGATCAAGAAATTGTGGGGGAATACTGACGAAGCTACTCATACTTGTGCCGAAAGAGATTGCTCCTCCTTTAGGAGCGCTGGCTACTTTATTCCACTTTTTGACTTTTGCGGTGGGAGAAATTAAATATCTGGAATCGGTTGTAAGCTAACCGTATATAATATCATTGGAGGTCTTCCTATTGTCCATTCGCTTGGCATGGCAAAGCCACCGGAGTCATCGTTCGATGAGCAGAGGGACCAAGCTTGGGATGGCATCATGATACAGGACGCTCTTTTTTCTTTTCTTTTTTTTTACAATGGTAGTCGCAACTCTCTCCAGAATGTGCTGCTGCCATTGCGCACAGAAATCACTTTTTCCACTGCTTCAAACGTAATAGATGTATGGAAACTAAAGCCGTTTTCAGGACTGCCAGCAACCATTGTAAGAAAGTAATAAGGAACGCAAGAGTGTTGTATGCTCAATCTGTTAAGTCCAAAGTAGCTGAGCAGCGGCTTGGTTCCCACCAGTTTTGGCAAATAGCAAACAGAATCCTGAACAGAAGCGTGTGCTCCATCCCAACTATTATCAATGGACCTGAGGTAATCTCGTCAGCATCAGACAAAGCCAAACTCTTTGTCAAGAACTTTGCAGCTAATTCTACCCTTTGCGACCAAGAGCGCCAACCCCCAATATTTCCTCCTGTATCAGAAAACACGCTATGTGATATACGTATATCTGTACGTGATGTTGCCAAGCTAATCAAAAACCTTGATTCGAGTAAAGCAACTGGCCCTGATGGTATTCCAATTATAGTACTCAAAAAACTTCAACCTGAATTAGCGCCCATACTTACAAAACTGTTTAAACGTTGTCTTAAGGAGAATAGTTTCCCATCTCCCTGGGAAATCTCATCAGTATGCCCTGTATTTAAGAATTCAGGTGATCGCTCATCCCCCTCTCAGTACAGGCCAATAAGTCTCCTGTGCGTCATGTGTAAGTTGCTAGAATCTGTGTTAAATACAGAAGTAATCAAACATCTCAACAAAAATAACCTTCTTAGTGACACTCAATATGGTTTCCGTTCTGCTAGATCTACAGCAGATGTCCTTACAGTTATATCGCATAGGATTAGCAAATCTCTCGACGGTGGCAATCTTTCTAGGGCAATTGCTCTTGACATATCTAAAGCCTTTGATAGGGTATGGCATAAAGGTTTACTTCATAAGATCGCTAGCTATGGTATAGCTGGAAAAGTCTTCTCAATTATTAAATCATTTCTTTCTGATAGGTTCATAAGAGTAGTAGTTGAGGGGCAAAAATCAGAAGCTCACAGTATTAATGCCGGTGTCCCTCAGGGATCCATCCTGGGCCCAACTCTTTTCCTGATCTACATTAATGATCTTCCAAATCATATCCTTACATCATTTGTAGACATTTATGCTGACGATACTACCATTTATGGTAGCACATCTAAGACAGTAAACGACCAAGTTCTCTCCAATTCTCTCTCCTCTGATCTTGAGCACGTAGTACAATGGGGAAAGGAGTGGCTGGTTACTTTTAATGCATCTAAAACCAAGCTTCTCTCTTTACATCATCAACATTCTAATTCACATTTGTCTTCAATTGAAATGAATGGCTCTCGTCTTCAGGAGGCCTCAAGTTTTGACAAGCTTCTTGGCTTGACCATTACTCCTGATCTTAAATGGAACACGTACATCAAATCTGTTGCCAAGGCCGCTGGAAAAATGGTGGGATCTTTCTATCGATCCAGTAGATATCTCACTGCTGATGCTATTCTCTACCTATATAAGAGCCAGGTACGTCCAAGGATGGAATACTGTTGCCACATCTGGGCAGGAGCTGCTAGAAAGGACTTGTCCTGCCTTGATAGAGTTCAAAATAGACTTCGTAGCCTCGTAGGAGATGTCCTTTTCTCCTCCTTGCAACCTCTATCTCACAGAAGAGATGTTGCGAGTTTGTCTCTGATGTATCGTTATTTTCATGGAAAGTGTTCAACTGAGCTTCAATCTATGGTCCCCCCCTCGCCAAACTTTCACAAGAAACACTCGTCTAGCTGTAAACACTATCAATAATTTCCCCCACTCTTTATCTGTGCCTAAACCTAAACGTAGATTCCATGAACAAAGCTTCTTTCTTAGAACTGCACGCCTGTGGAATTGTCTTCCGTTTTCCTGCTTTCCGGCTGACTACAATATGGTTGTGTTCAAGTCTAAAGTAAATAAGTTCTTGATGAGCCGTTCCATATAAGTTATTAAATTTACCAAATTTTCATTACTAATGATTACTATATTGACCAATTTCTACTGTACACTCTTTAACCCTTATCCTTGAGTGGCCTCTGGGCCTTGATAATGTGGTGATGCCTTTGTAAAAAAAAAAAACAAAAAAACTTATCAATGCCCGCCCTTGCTCGAGACGTGATATTGCCGGGTGACTTCCAAGATTCTTATGATATTGTGTGAAGGACGTTGAGTCTATTTTCGTGACGGGAGTAAAGAGTCCATGATTAATTGTTGTTGAACAATATGCTAAGCACGCATGCCCGCTACATCTCAGCATTGCTGGTCAGAATCTTGCTCTTCCAGTCTCTTTTTTTCCAAACGAACCCTACTTTCTGCCGCCCTGCTGATACGTTTGTCGAGAAAGAAATTGTTGAAAATCGTCGGGTCCTATGGATTTGAATTCCTCAGCAACTTTGAGGCGGTAGTGACCAATGGTGATATTTAGGACATTTGTTACATCTTGACCGATGATGTTTCTCTTTTTAATCAAACGGTCATGTCAAACACTCTGCACGTGCGCGTGAGTCAGCTGATGAGTCGCTGCAGTTTCACTTTAACAGCGCTTCATCATTAGCAAAAAGCATCTCACGTATGAGTAGCTTCCACATTTTAGTCTTAACTTGGTGTTAACCAGATTGAAGAGGTTGCGATTATTTATGGTAAGAAGATAAACTCTATACTCCAAATTGTAGAAGATATAGAGAAAGATATAATAAAGAGTGTCGGAGCAAATACGCTTTTGGTTGGAAAAGGATCCCGTGAAGAGCCGTCATACTGTAATGTGTCGTACATGTCCCAATAAAAGTATATGATCATCTTTAGAAAACTGGCAGCTTATCCAATCTTCTATAGCAAAATAAAATGTCCCTTTCTGCTGACAAGTTGGTTAGGTTGATGAAGACAATGTACAACGGTTGTCACTACTCCTGGCAATTTTCCTGACGCTGTCATAAAGAGACCACGTTTAATAGTTGATCTTCACTCTCTAAACCCACTATATGGCCCAAGGTTTACACGCTCTGTGAACAATTGCAGCCTAATGAAAACACGGGCGGAAAATTCACCAAAAACTTCAAAATTCACCAAAAACTTCACCACGAAAATGTCACCAAAACACTGAAAACAGAAATTTCTATGATTATTGTGATTGCGGTGGCCACACTTGTTCTTTCACAGAGTAATGATACTTGCATGTCGCATCTCTTGAAATACTGTTTATTCTTCCCAAAATTGCTTCAGCGGCTCGTACCAGTGGTGAACAGGGCTGTTTTCTTTCTTATCGTTATTTCAGGTGGGGTTCTGTCTTTTATCGTTAGTTTAAAGTGTCGATGTCCTGTAGGTACCGCCAAAATGTTGTGTACTACGTCATCAAACTAAACAAAAAAAAAACACGACGTCATCAGTCCGTGTGTTTATTGTAATTTCTATGAAAGAGCATTATAAAATTTATTTGCAAATAACGTTATTTTACTATCGTTATTATTTTAGAACGGTAAAATAAGTGCATAAGTTCACAAAAAGTAATTTCTCATATATTACGAAAAGCAACTAGTCCGTGTTAATGATTTGAAGATATAAGAAAAAAGCTCGCAGAGAATTCAAAATTTATACATTAAACGATGAATTTATCAGAAATTTTTGAATAAATAAAATATACAATAAAAACGAACAATAAAAATGTATAAAAATAATATAAGACTTACCTTTTGTAAAGCAAATATATTTTTAATAACGAACTAGACAGACGATAAAATTAATTTTAACATGTTCTGTTGATACATGTTCCTACAAATGCTTGTCCTTACAGGCTTCCGTATATTTTTGAAAAAAAAAGCGCAAATTTTGATTATAACCTCTGTCATCTTCTCTTCTCTATCTCTTCTTCTCTTCTCTTCTTCTATTCTTCTATTCTTTCTTCTTCTTCTTCTTCTTCTTCTTCTTCTTCTTCTTCTATCTTCTATCTATCTTCTTCTATTCTTCTTCTATTCTTCTTCTCTTCTCTATATAAATAAAATGAACTCATTTTTTCCCGTCTGATTTTGACATTAATAGGATTAAAAATCAAGATATTTCATGCAAATATAATATGCACAAACGGCAGAACAATATCTGAGGTGTGTTATAGGCTTATTATTTCTCAAATTTCTCGATAATCTTAGATTTCTATACTTTTTCTGCTGAGAAGTCACGGCCAAAATCGGTTAAGATCAATGGAAGTGGTAAAATATTTTCTCTCTAATAAATTCCTCCTCCCCCTGCCACCACTTAACACCGTTTGGGGATCGTTCACAAGGAACAGTTGAGAAGAGAACACCGGTTTGGCTTCGTAGTTCTTTCATGTGAAGTTATTTAAAATCACTAAACTAAGCTGCAGTGCTCTGTGGCGTAGTGGTTAGCGTGCTGGACAATTCACATTATATTTTCACGTTCGCGCCGACCTACCGTAGTCGTTTTTTTTTTTTTCCTAAACAACTGGAATAGACTTTTCTTGGTGGCCGAACTGTTAACGTTGCAGATGTTTTTTTTTTTTTTTTCACACTTTATTTTCCTACTTTTACTCATGACTCCGGGTTTGATCCTTCCTACTTACCTACCATAACATTTTTAAAACTCCCCCCCCGTCCCGGAAACAAACACTCGGGCAACGCCGGGTACCCCCGCTATCTCTATATAAATAAAATGAACTCATTTTTTCCCGTCTGATTTTGACATTAATAGGATTAAAAATCAAGATATTTCATGCAAATATAATATGCACAAACGGCAGAACAATATCTGAGGTGTGTTATAGGCTTATTATTTCTCAAATTTCTCGATAATCTTAGATTTCTATACTTTTTCTGCTGAGAAGTCACGGCCAAAATCGGTTAAGATCAATGGAAGTGGTAAAATATTTTCTCTCTAATAAATTCCTCCTCCCCCTGCCACCACTTAACACCGTTTGGGGATCGTTCACAAGGAACAGTTGAGAAGAGAACACCGGTTTGGCTTCGTAGTTCTTTCATGTGAAGTTATTTAAAATCACTAAACTAAGCTGCAGTGCTCTGTGGCGTAGTGGTTAGCGTGCTGGACAATTCACATTATATTTTCACGTTCGCGCCGACCTACCGTAGTCGTTTTTTTTTTTTCCTAAACAACTGGAATAGACTTTTCTTGGTGGCCGAACTGTTAACGTTGCAGATGTTTTTTTTTTTTTTTCACACTTTATTTTCCTACTTTTACTCATGACTCCGGGTTTGATCCTTCCTACTTACCTACCATAACATTTTTAAAACTCCCCCCCCCCGTCCCGGAAACAAACACTCGGGCAACGCCGGGTACCCCCGCTAGTTTTAAATAATCAAATCGAAACGAATTTTTTTTTGTCGATTTTTTTTTATTTTGCAATTTTAATTATCTTAAGAGTCACATATTATATTATATGAATATATTTTTTTAATATTGGAAACCTGTTATACAAAAAATCGGTTTAAACTTCATATCGCGTAATATTAGAATTTAATATCATTTAAAGCTTTTTAAAAATAATTATTTTTTAGAATTCGTTTTTTTTAGTTGTAATTCAAATAATTATGTTACCGAGAAAAAAAATCCAGAAAAAGTTTTTCATTTTATTTTTTTTAACATAATATTAATGATTTTATGTCGAATTTTATGTACAACTTTGAGTTAAGTGAAAAAAATGATGGGATTTTATATATATATATATATATATATATATATATATATATATATATAACTATTTTTTATTTATTTGATCTTTCCAGCTTTAAAAAATGTTTAAATTTTTATCGACCTACATTTATTTTTTTCAGTGTTCGTAACATGAAATATGGGGGGGGGGTAGAACACCTAAAAAAAATTCTCTAATATATTTAACGAAGCCTACTTTTAATATGTAAGTTTATTTCATAATGAACACATATCGAAAATTTCAGGTAAATATGACTATTATTTGATTTTTGCTAGATTTTTAAAACATAGGGGTGTCAACGGCTTAAAACACGTTACTACACAGGAACGTTGTTTTAATGCGTCGATAATGTAAACACGATTTTTGTCTCGCATTTTCATTATTTTTGTAAGCTGTAAAAAATTAAAAAAAAATATTAGCAGTTAATTTGAAGCTTCTTTTTAAATAGTAAAAAATGTTAGGATGATAATAATAAATTAATTACAGTTATATTGCGTTACATACAGGGGGGTTAAAACTGTGGCGCGCGATGGAGGTACCTAATGTCCTGGTTTAGTTCTGCTATAGACATTGGGGCGGGGGCGTCTTGCCCTTATTTAAAAGAGGGAAATTAATAGTGCTCTCGATGGCTGCATCTATGATAATGTTCACCCCGGACTAAATATGATGCTAGTGTTCGACCCACCTCTTCATCTGCCTGTTGTCACTTATAATTGGTCTCTTGTTTATGCTTAGGTTGAAGGATTGCTTTAACCCATCGAACATGCCAGGAATGCTGCTGCAATCAGCAGAGAACGGAATACTCAAAGAAGAGTTTAACCGGTAGTGGTTGGCACAGCGCCGAGCGATCCGTTGAGCATCTTTTCTTTCCTTACTAGGTGACGCGACTGCTTTCTCAGAAAGCTTCTTTCTCTAGCTGACAAAAGTTTTCTTTTGGTCTTGACTGCTGGCTATGATTCAGTGATATATATGTATGTACGCGCGTGAGCGCCCACACACACACACACACACACACACACACACACACACACACACACACACACACACATATATATATATATGTGTGTATATATTTTGATTTAAAAATACATACACATATTTATTTCAAAATACATACACATATATTTAACTTAAGAATTTATTGTTTGAAACTAAGAATATATAGAGAAAAATTATGTTTATTTCCTTAATCCATGGATTTTCAATAATGGCTCATCAGAGGAAAAGTAAATGCAATTAGTAAAATGTTCAGCTATGAATAAACAGGTATTTTGCTTTTCAGCACATACATTGAAAATGTTATTTGAATAGTGAGTAAGAGTCGTTATCTTGATCTTTAATCTGTGACCTATCTTATATATATATATATATATATATATATATATATGCATGTATGTATATGTGTGTTTACAAACGTGCAAAATCAGGCGAAGAACGACTTTGACAGATACATAGTCAGCTTATCTTTTATTTGTAAAGATAAGCATAAATATAGTGACTTGTTGTTCAAAATCTTGGAGAGATAAAGTGAGCTCAATAGCAAAAGTTGAAGAATCTGCCAGTATAAGTATAAAAGCAAATGAGAAAATGATTAATAGAAAAATCATTTATTTAGACACCAGCATCTCAATACATGTACGAGGTGATTTCTTCAACTAATGAACGGATCATTATCAATTGAGGACTGTATATATTCTAAACCATAAAATGGTTTGTAACATGGGCACATCATATTTTGTAAATGTTAATATTTAATAGCAACAAGGTGAGTAATGTTATTACTTTATTTATTCATTCATTTATTTGTAAACTTCATTATTAAGAATATCAACCCTGCTAAAGTACCCCCTAAAGAAAACGTTTTATATAAGTTAGCTACAGAGAAGTACAGAAAATAATTGCTCTACGTCAAATTTCTAGTTATATTAAGTAACACATAATAAAAAGGACCGATGCACCTCAGTAAAATGCATGTACTTAATGTAATCCTAAAATACCAAACTTATCATTATAAATAACTGGTCTGGGTGTCAAGCGTTGTTCGGGTGTTTGTGAGGTGCGTGTTAAGCAAAAAAAAGTGATAGTAGACAGCAGGCTCGAACCCGTACCGCGGAGGTGGAAAAGAACGTGAAAAAAAAATAACGTGACGTCTTTGCTGTTGCGCCCATCACCAAACCGGAAGTGACAAAGGCTAGTCAATCGAAAAGATTTCGAAAATATCGGCGAAGAAAGTAGAAAACTGCCCAGTTGAGGGTAAAAGCATGAATGTTTTTGGCCAATTTTTCGATATTTGTCGTCCGAAGGATCGCGTTTCAAAACGATACCAATCTTGTGAAAATCCGTTGCTTCTGTTGAAAGTTTTAGGCTGACAGGCATACATACATACATGATGCATACATTTAAACAGACAGGTGAGATTTATATTATAGACTATCGGAGGTACCCGCCGTTGCCCGGGTGTTTAAAGGTGTGTTTTTTTTGTGGGAGGGTGTAAATCAAAACGAACGTGATGCAAAACGAACGATGTCACAACTTCTTTAAAAAATCTGACAAATAAAAAGAAAAAACAATCCTGTTGGGAGGGGGTAGATGGAAACTAAAAGTAATAACCCTGTTTAAAAAACGAACCAAAAAATAAATAAACAGCGAAAAAGTTTTGGGAGGGAGATAGGCTCGAACCCGAAACCTTGCGGTTAATAGTCTGATGAGATAGCATGATACTACGAAGCCAGAAACTTGGGTGTAGTCGAAAATAAACATTTAAACAACGCTGGTGGTTTTCTAGGTCAAACATCACGCCATACCAGCAGCAGCAGCAACAGCAGCAGCAATAGCAGCAGCAGCAGCAGCAGACGTTTGAATTTATTTAAGTAAGAAAAGAATTGACAGGTGGCCGCACTTAATGACGTCAAGTGGAAGTCGTAGAGTTAACATTTTGTGCGAGCGTTACAACGACGTAAGCAATAGCTATTCAGCAGTTAACATTTTCTGCTTGACAGTTTTTAATGGGGTCAATAATCCGGTTTGTTTGTTTTTACCCAACTTTGGGTAAAACCAGCTTCCTCGTTTATTAGGGGAGTGTCTCGAAAGCAACCGTCTGATATGATGGTGATAAGCCGACATTGACCAAACTACATCGCTTTCTAGAGATATCTAGTCGTGGGCCAGTGTATTTATTTGCTCCCCCACCGTGCAAATTAGGCACAATGCCGATTTTTAATGTGAGGAGTGAAGGGGAAATGAGGACTAACCCCCCGGGAGTAGGGGAGATGGATAGTGACAATTGGTATGAAGGGTTGCCCCCACATTGACCAAGGTCTTACATGTGGGATTGCCGCCACATATGATGTTTGCTTGCAGTATTTGCCGGAACAGATACTAAATTTTGATGTTGGCCCGAAGGCCACGAAGGTGGTATTTATTTGCTTCCCCACTGAGCGAATTAGGCACAAGGCCGTTTTTTAATGTGGAGAGAGGAGGGAGGGGGAGGGAAAAGGGGACCAACTCCCGATGGGTGGGAAATAGGAGCTGGATAGTGACAATAGGTATGAAGGCTTTCCCCTACATTGACCAAGGTCTGATATATGGGCTTACCCCCACATATGGTCTTTGCTTGTAGTATCTGCCGAAACAGATACTACACTTTGATCTTGGCCGGAAGGCCACGAAGGTGGTATTTATTTGCTCCCCCAACGAGCAAATTAGGCACAAGGCCGATTTTTAATATGTGGAATGAAGGGGAAATGGGGACCAACTCCCCAGGGAGTAGAGGAGCCGGATAGGGTTGTCCCTACATTTACCAAGGTCTTATATGTGGGGTTGCCGCCAAATATGGCCTTTGCTTGCAGTATCTGCCGGAACAGATGGTGTTTATTTGCTCCCCCACAGAGCAAATTAGGCACAAGGCCGTTTTTAATGTGAGGTAAAAACCAGCTCCCCTAAAAGTAGGCAAAAAGGGGGCACTCTGGTTACCAAAAATAATAATTGTCCCAGTATAGAGGGTTTCCCCTCCATTGACTGGTACAAATTATCTTAAGTGCAGCATCTGCCGGAACAGATACTACACTTCGATCTTGGCCCGAAGGCCACAAAGGTATCCACTAGGCGTGGGCCAGGGATTCGAATCGAGTTTCGCTTTTTTATAGCCAAAAAGCGAAAGCAACACGCGGCGATCCGAAAATGTGTAATATTTAACATTTCAAAGTCGGGCAAATAAAATAGACAGGCGACCCCCGTTGTTAACTCATAGATATTATCATTTAGACAGCATATAAAAAGTTTTAAGAATGAGCGACCCCCTTCCGAAAAAAAGCCTTTAGCGGACATACACAAAACGCGAACATACATACAGACACATTTTCGCTTATATATATATATATATATATATATATATATATATATATATATATATATATATGGAATATGTATTCTGTGTAACTGAAAAAGTAACGTTATTATTCTTTTGTAAATTTTACCATAAAGAGGGTGCCATGGAGACCATATGATATTCCCGCTAAGGAAGCATTAAAATATTAAATATGCATGTTTTTATTTATTGTGAATATGTTCACTAATGTTTAAACACTAAGTATGCAGTAATTCAAAAATAATTATTAGTGTAAGTACAAAATAGGTGTCAACCATGATATATTCTGACGCATGTATACACACATGCATACTCACATGCATACGCACATGCATACACACATGCATACACACACAGACATATGTGTGTGTATGTATGTATGTGTGCTTCTGTGTTTGTATGTGTGTGCTTCTTTGTGTCTGTGTCTGTGTCTGTGTCTGTGCCTGTGGACGTGTCCCTGTCTTTGCGCGTGTGTGTATCTGTGTTGTTTTTCTATGTTGCGCTTGGGTGTGTTTAAGCGATTACATAGTTATGATTTATCCATAACATTTGAAATGAATGTAATATAAATTGTATCTGGTTTTTACATAAGTCGCATAAGTAAACACGCACACACACGCTCGTCTACACACACATACATGCACACACACACACACACACACACACACACACACACACACACACACACACACACATATATATATATATATATATATATATATATATATATATATAACGCTTATATACTTTTAGGTTACCGCCCAAATATTTTACATAGAAGTGGAATACTTAAAAAACAACCTCATTACTACTACTACTACTACTACTACTACTACTACTAATAATAATAATAATAATAATAATAATAATAACAATAATAATAATAATAATAATAATAATAATAATAATAATAATATGAAAAAGTCAATCAAATACTAATAAGAGCTTTAGGAACAGTTCTGAAGTACCCAGAAAAAGAAATTGAAATAAAGACGATAAACTGAGCCTATACAATGATGAAAACAGATGAAATCCTAAGGAAATTTCTCAAATGCGGAACCAACCTGCATAAACTACAAACTACTCAGCCACATGGAAAATACGACATAAGTAAAATAAGAAAGGTGGAGGAACTGCAAGAAATCAAGTAAACGACATCAACTTCGGCTGATACCTCACAAAATATTCCCGAGGGTACGATTCATAAGGACTACACCGAAGAGACTAACGAACACACTTGGGGGGGGGAGGAAATCCATACAGGAAAACTCAATCACTAATAACAGCTGCACAATATAACGCAATAAAGAACCACTCACATCAAAGCAATGATCGACAAGACAGAAGAAAACAGCAAATGCAAACTCTGTGGACAAAGAGACGAAACAATAAATCACATAATAAGTGAATGCAACAAACTAGCCTAAAAAGAATATAAAAATAGACACGATCAAGTGGAGAAGACAGTACATTAGTAATTATGCAAGCAATTGCATCTTAAACACACAGATAAATGGTACAAACACAAACCGGCAGCAGTAATGGAAAATGAAAGCCACAAGATCCTATGGGACATGGAGAAATCCACCCAAGCAAGAAAACCGGATGTCATAATAGCTAACAAGAAGGAAAAGTCTTGCCAGATTAAATATTTTGCCGTACTAGCAGACAACTGAGTGAAGATCAAGGAGACTGAGAAGTGGAGAAAATACACTGAGCTGGCTAGAGAGCTTAAACGGATCTGGAAAATAAAGACAGTCAAGATAACACCGCTCGTTTGTTTTCTCTGGAGAAACCAATTAATCTGTAATATAAATCTCACTTGTCTGTTTAAATGTATATATGAATGTATGTATGGGTGTATCTATGTATGTTTGTCTGTCTGCCTAAACTTTCGGTAACGGATTTGCACGAGATCGATATTATTTTGAAGCGCGACCCTTCGGACGAGAAATATCGAAACATTGGCCAAAACATTTATTCCTTCACACTTAACTGGACACTTTTCTATAGGGAGGCGTTGCTTCTTTCGCTGATATTTTAGAAAGTCATTCCCTCTTTTCGATTACCTAGCCTTAATCTAAACCTACATCACTTCAGGTTTGGCGATGGACACAAAAGCTAACGCGTGACGTTTTTTTAGCATCTTTTCCTCCTTCGTGGTACGGGTTCGAGCCTGCCTGCCTACTACCACTTTTTTTTTGCCCTCGTAATTTTCCTGTGGCCACACTCCTGTGGGCGATGACAGCTGATGGTCTACTTGTGTTGCATGTCTGATATTCTGTACAACCACTTGTCCAGCACCCCCCTCACTCCTCACCCTAACTGAAACTTTTAAATTAAACAAAATGAAATGACATCTCAAGCAAAAGGTAAGTTTAAACCAGGACCAAACTCAAAGAAAACCAACCTGCCTCCTTCCTTGAGGCTTGCATTTACGAATGTCCGCGGGCTTAGAACTAACTTAGATGCTGTTGAATCATATCTCCTTATAAACACCCCGGATATCTTAGCATTAAGTGAAACTAACCTTCACTCCTCCATTCCTTCTAACCACTTTAACATGCCTGGTTATCTCCCAATCTGCCATAAGGACTCGGACAGACATATGCATGGGCTTGGAGTCTATATTCGTAACACACTCCCCCGACTAGAGAAATAAAACTAGAAACAGACGACCAGGCCTTTATGTGCTTCAGACTAAATATACAACATAATATAAGCTACTTGTATTTTCTCTACCGCTCTCCCTCAACCCAGGACTGTACCCTAATTAACAAAGTCTCTGACAGCATAGATATAGCACTCTCTCTCTCTCTCGAAACTAGCGCTGAAGTACATGTATTTGGTGACTTCAATGTCCACCACAGTAACTGGCTTAGATTCTCTAATTACACAGACGTAGCTAGTAACACAACGCATAGCTTCGCTATATCCCATTCTCTATCTTAGACGGTTACATTCCCGCCACGTTTCCCAGACCAGCAAGACCAACATGCCTCAATTCTACATTTATTTCTGACAATAGTTCCCGATGATTGTACAACAAATGGCCACAGCCCACTTGGGAATGCTGATCACGCTGTGATAATGGTAGAAATCACCCTAAATTCTCGCCTTAAAACTAAAGACCCACTACTCAAAACAAAGAGGTATTACAAAAAGGCCGACTGGGAAGCCACCAGGGAACTCATGGCAAAATATCTTTTCTCTCCTAGCTAAACAGTGTGCAAATGAGACCATTGAATGGGTAAAAACTGCAATTGGGGCATATGTTCCCACACGGAAATTCTATAGCGAACCCCACTCTCCTCAATGGTTTACCTCTGCTTGTGCAACTGCCATTGGGCAAAGGCAGCATGCGTTCCGTAGATTCAACCGACATAAGTCCAGTTCAAACAGACAGAAGTATATAGAAGCCAGAAATAATTGTAAGAGAGTAATCGTGACAGCTAAGACAGATTACATTGAAACCACCAGAAAACACATTGATGCACAGAAATTTGGAACCCGGGATTTTTGGAAAATCTACAACAGTGTAGGGCATATGGGCAATCAACGATTCTCCCACTATCAAACAATCATGAGGTTGCTTGCATGGCAACCGACGAGGCAAATCTGCTTGCCAGTTGGTTTGCCTCAAACTCCACACTGGATCCGGCACACCACTCCCTCCCCGACTTTCTTTTGCGGACAGACGCCACACTAGACGATTTGAAAATCACCCCTTCTCAGGTACATGGTATCATAAAAAACCTACACACCTCAAAAGCATGTGGACCAGATTTCATCCCGGCTGTGCTAATAAAAAAATGCGCTGCTGAGATTGCCTCAGTTCTCTCCAAACTTTACAATAAATGCCTTAGCGAATCTTACTTTCCCGACTGCTGGAAAACCACTTCCGTGGTACCAGTCTTTAAGAATTCTGGCGAAAGAACTGACCCACTAAATTATCGCCCCATTTGCTTCCTCCCACTTTTCGCAAAAATATTTGAGTCCTTAGTTAATGAAGCCCAAGCCCAACATCTAACAGCTGCTAAACTCCTGACTGACAAACAATATGGATTCAGGAAAGCCCGTTCAACAGCAGATATCTTAACTGTAGTCTCTGAACGTATATACCGTTCACTGGACAAAACAGGGAAGGGTAGAGCGGTAGCCCTTGATATATCTAAGGCTTTTGATAGGGTATCGCACGATGGTCTTCTAAGGAAAATTAGATCATATGGTATCACTGGAAGAATACAGAATGTAATTAAATCCTTCTTAAGTAAGAGAAAAATCCAAGTTGTCCTCGACGGTCGTACATCTAAACAATATGATATAAATTCGGGAGTGCCACAGGGATCTATCCTTGGACCTTTATTGTTCCTGATATTCATAAATGACCTCCCTGATAAAATTGTTTCGGTGATGGGTATATTTGCCGATGACACCACCCTCTATAACAAGCATGAGGGGAAAACAAATGAACACATATCTAAGGAAATGGCAGAAACACTAGAGGATGACCTCCAATCTGTAGTGGAATTAGGGCAAAAATGGATGGTCACGTTAAATGCTGCCAAGACTAAGCTTGTTTCCTTCAATAACTACAAGAAACCTTCTCTACCACGAATAGCAATGGCTAAGAATACACTGCCTGAAAGAACTTCCTTTAAACTCTTCGGCCTAACGTTTACAGGGAACATGAACTGGAATATATACATTGAAAGCATTGCCAAGTCTGCTGCAAAGAAGGTGGGCCCTCTCAACCGTGCCAGAAAATTACTTACGCCTGAAAGTATCCTGTACCTCTATAAGTTCACCATTCGCACATGTATGGAGTATTGCTGCCACATTTGGGCTGGTGCATCTGTTGCTTGTCTCTCAATCTTGGACAGGGTTCAAAAGAGAGTCGCCAACCTGATAGGTCCTGAACTGTCATCTAACTTCATTCCCTGTCCCATCGACGAAATGTTGCATCCCTCTACCTGTTCTACAAATACTTTAAGTGTGGCTGCTCTTACGAACTACAAGCACTTGTACCTCCTCGACGTGACTACCCCCGACAAACCTGACAAGCAACTATGTCTCACTCCTTTACAGTAGAGATCGCTAGGTGTAAGAAAGCCTTTTACTCCAATAGTTTCTTCCCCAGAACTGCAAGTCTTTGGAACTCCCTTCCTGGATACTGCTTTCCCAACTGTACTGATATGCAGAAGTTCAAGTGTAATGTGAACAAACATCTTTCTACTTATCTCCCTTCATAATGGCCCCGAAAATTGTCCCCGAATAGTAGCCTCCTACTTCAAAGTGGCACTTGCCTTGTTTGGGGTGAAAATTGAATTAAAAATTCCATTTTTTTTTTTGCTCAAACAACATCCTAACACACACCTCCACTTTCTTTTCCGTCTTCGCGTCACGAGTTCTAGCCTGCCTTCCTACTACAACATTTTGTTTTATTTTGCTCAACACACACTTCCAAACACCCGGGTAACGCCGGCTACCCAGCTAGTCTATAATATAAATCTCACCTGTCTGTTTAAATGTATGTATGTATGTCTGCCTAAAACGTTTGGCAGAGGCAACGGATTTTCACAAGATCAGTGTCGTTTTGAAGCACGACCCTTTGGACGACAAATATCGAAAAAATGGCCCAAAGCATTAATTCCTTCACCCTCAACTGGGCACTTTTCTACAAGGATGGGTTGCTTTTTTCGCCGAGATTTTCGAAAGTTATCCCCTTTTTTCCATTGACTAGCCTTAATTTAACACTACATCACTTCCAGTTTTGCGATGGACGCACCGGCAAAGACGTCACGTTTTTTGTTGTCACGTTCTTTTTCTCCTTCACGGTACGGGTTCGAGCCTGTCTGCCTACTACCACGTTTTTTTTTTGGGGGGGGGTTAACATATGCCTCCAAGCACCCGGGCAATGCCGGGCACCTCGGCTAGTCAATAATAAATGGCGGTTGCAATAATTCATAATGATTTGCAACAGCTGTTGAAGAAGGCAGACGGTACTACAAATCTGGGAATACTTGGTGTTACTCAGATCCAGGTAACATCACCTGCTGTTGCCAGGAAGCATTCTATTATAATGACTCGCCTGAAAACGCATGGTGAGCCTATAATCATCTAAATGCATAAATGCGAAAGTTGGATCGATTTCTAGCACTAACAGAGAAGTAAAATCGTTCTGTTTCAAGTTAACTCAACTCTACACAATAGCAACAACTTATCATTTTTACATATTGCTTACGTACATGCGATCTAAGTTGTTAGGTTACATTTTTACGAAGTTGTCACCATTTATCAAGACCCAAGAGCTACTCGTTAAATGAGTGTCCGGTGGACGATGATTGGGCAGAATTTGCTTATTAAAGAGAGCAGTTCAAGGAGACCTTGTTTACATTAGACTTGAAACCAAGCATGTTGTAGTCTACTGGGAATCAGTCCTTCGGAACCTTGTTCCATAAAGGATCAGTTCTAGGGAAGAAACTTTGTTCATGGAAGTTTCGTTTAGGTTTAGGTAGAAAGACAAAATGGAAATTACTGACAATAGCGGAGTTCTTTATGCAAACGTTTTATAGGCGAGGACATAGATTAAAGCTCAGTCGAGCACCTGCAATTAAAATAACAATTGAGTAGAGAAAGTCTAGTTATGTTTCTTCTATAAAAAAAAGCGATAGTAGGGAGAAGAGAACAGCGTCATCCACTAGATTTCAAAGTCGGCTTTATAATATGTCGTGGCCAGTAAAGGGTGCTCCGAGCAGCACCTCCACAAATACGGCAACACTGTTTTGCATATTGCTTTACAAAAGAACAGATTATTAATTAATTTTTCATTGTTGTTATTTTTTTAATTGAATATTTGGATTTTTATATGGCATATTGTTCTGTATAGTGATATTGTTTTACTTCGTGGACAAATGTTTAGCAGTTCGGTTTAACTGTCCTTTCACGGCTTCTACTTTAGAAAGACAGAATTGTTTTACAACGAATCGCGATCTATTTCTAGATTGTAAGTTAAAACTAAATCTCCCTCCCCACACACAATCGCACTGGCAAATTGATTAGTTTATTCTTTCCCTAGCTTTATAATCTTATTTAAAAAAAGTTGATCCGTACAAATGAATGAGATCGTTTTTGTTTCGTGTTTACAAAAAGATTATGAATAACATGTTTATTATTTAAAGTTTTTGTTGCAAGTATTTTTAATACTGAGCTATGCGAAACAGTGACTAGTAATTTATAATTGCAGCTTTCATTCTGCCTCGAGAGATAGTGGATAGCCCCTGTAATAGTTGGTTGGTTGGTTGGTTGGTTGGTTGTTTTTGTTTTACGGCATATCAACCCTTTTCAGGTTATTTAATGCCGAATCAAGTGATGTTGAAGAAAGATTTTGTAATAAAATATAGTTTTTTTTTTTTCAAGTCGGTTTCTATTTAACTCAGTGGGGACCGTAACAGGTACTACCACTCCGGGTCAGAGTGGACCTAGGAGCAGTGGCAATTAAAGGGTGGCTCCACACTCTTAAAAGCACGCCATCGGATATAGTTTAAGGTCATACCCAGGACCCCTGTAATTGTGAAGCAAAGATTGCGCAATTCCAACCTC